>NW_026288906.1:0-6375 GCF_023373465.1 Oncorhynchus keta | reverse complement strand
CTATTATGTCAATACAATCAAACTAGCAGGGACAATGATAGTCATAACGTTAGCTAATAGGCTAACGTATCTGTTACAGTGCCTTGAAAGTATTGACCCCCTTGAACTTTGCGACCTTTTGCCACATTTCAGGCTTCAAACATAAAGATATAAAACTGTATTTTTGTGAAGAATCAACAACAAGTGGGACACAATCATGAAGTGGACATTTATTGGATATTTCAAACTTTTTTAACAAATCAAAAAACTGAAAAATTGGGCGTGCGAAATTATTCCTACCTTTTTTTTCATGGTTGTTTGATCAATAGGAATATTCTCAAATGTAAGAGGGCTCCTGTGGTGTTTTACATATTTGTAGAAATTCATTCAGGTGTATATTTTGTGCCTTTTGGCGAATACGTTCTAAAGTGGCGCTGTTCCTATAAACAAACACATAACAGGCCCTACTGCCTGTAAACACACAGTCCAGTTCATAGTGAATGATGACAGGCCCTACTGGTCCAGTTCATAGTGAATGATGACAGGCCCTACTGCCTGTAAACACACAGTCCAGTTCATAGTGAATGATGACAGGCCCTACTGCCTGTAAACACAGTCCAGTTCATAGTGAATGATGACAGGCCCTACTGCCTATAAACACACAGTCCAGTTCATAGTGAATGATGACAGGCCCTACTTCCTGTAAAACACACAGTCCAGTTCATAGTGAATGATGACCTACTTCCTGTAAACACACAGTCCAGTTCATAGTGAATGATGACAGGCCCTACTGCCTGTAAAACACACAGTCCAGTTCATAGTGAATGATGACAGGTCCTACTGTCTATAAACACACAGTCCAGTTCATAGTGAATGATGACAGGCCCTACTGTCTATAAACACACAGTCCAGTTCATAGTGAATGATGACAGGTCCTACTGTCTATAAACACACAGTCCAGTTCATAGTGAATGATGACAGGTCCCTGTAAACACACAGTGTGAATAAGTGACAGGCCCTACTGCCTGTAAACACACAGTCCAGTTCATAGTGAATGATGACAGGTCTACTGTCTATAAACACACAGTCCAGTTCTAGTGAATAAACTGTCTATAAACACAGTCCAGTTCATAGTGAATGATGACAGGTCCTACTTCCTGTAAACACACAGTCCAGTTCATAGTGAATGATGACAGGCCCTACTGCCTGTAAACACACAGTCCAGTTCATAGTGGATGATGACAGGCCCTACTGCCTGTAAACACACAGTCAGTTCATAGTGAATGATGACAGGCCCTACTGCCTGTAAACACACAGTCAGTTCATAGTGAATATTGTGACAGGCCCTACTGCCTGTAAACACACAGTCCAGTTCATAGTGAATGATGACAGGCCCTACTGCCTGTAAACACACAGTCCAGTTCATAGTGAATGATGACAGGCCCTACTGCCTGTAAACACACAGTCCAGTTCATAGTGGATGATGACAGGCCCTACTGCCTGTAAACACACAGTCCAGTTCATAGTGGATGATGACAGGCCCTACTGTCTGTAAACACACAGTCCAGTTCATAGTGAATGATGACAGGCCCTACTGCCTGTAAACACACAGTCCAGTTCATAGTGAATGATGACAGGCCCTACTGTCTATAAACACACAGTCCAGTTCATAGTGAATGATGACAGGCCCTACTGTCTATAAACACACAGTCCAGTTCATAGTGAATGATGACAGGCCCTACTTCCTGTAAACACACAGTCCAGTTCATAGTGAATGATGACAGGCCCTACTGCCTGTAAACACACAGTCCAGTTCATAGTGAATGATGACAGGCCCTACTGCCTGTAAACACACAGTCCAGTTCATAGTGGATGATGACAGGCCCTACTGCCTGTAAACACACAGTCCAGTTCATAGTGAATGATGACAGGCCCTACTGCCTGTAAATACACAGTCCAGTTCAAAGTGAATGATGGCAGGCCGGTGTGGCAATGGCTTATTGCATAAGGCCTACTGTAGCTCTGATTGGCTCCAGTAAGCATCACCGGGTCAGCAGTAGACCTGGTCCTGGATGAGACAGGTGGTTTTATTTACTGCAGTGTCTAGTAATTGTCCAAAACCACCGTAACTTTCCTACGCTATAGAATTTTCACAAATGCTTTAGTTCAAGTAATTCCCAAACATTCCATGTGAACGTAAAAATGACCATATCTAAGTGCCCCGCTTGTCAGAAAATGTAATTCTTCGTGGCGGTGTATATAAACAGATTTGAATAAGATGTCAGTTCCACTCTCTGAGGCTTTAGCTTTCTGTTTCAGACTATAGACTATAGATCTTATGTGGGCGTTTCCAGACGAAGTCCAGGAAGTATTACTGGAATTTATTTATGTTATTTTTTATTTCACCTTTATTTAACCAGGTAGGCCAGTTGAGAACACCTTTATTTAACCAGGTAGGCCAGTTGAGAACACCTTTATTTAACCAGGTAGGCTAGTTGAGAACACCTTTATTTAACCAGGTAGGCTAGTTGAGAACACCTTTATTTAACCAGGTAGGTTAGTTGAGAACACCTTTATTTAACCAGGTAGGCTAGTTGAGAACACCTTTATTTAACCAGGTAGGCTAGTTAGAGAACACCTTTATTTAACCAGGGAGGCCAGTTGAGAACACCTTATTTAACCAGGTAGGCTAGTTGAGAACACCTTTATTTAACCAGGTAGGCTAGTTGAGAACACCTTATTTAACCAGGTAGGCTAGTTGGAGAACACCTTTATTTAACCAGGTAGGCTAGTTGAGAACACCTTTATTTAACCAGGTAGGCTAGTTGAGAACACCTTTATTTAACCAGGTAGGCTAGTTGAGAACACCTTTATTTAACCAGGTAGGCCTGTTGGAGAACACCTTATTTAACCAGGTAGGCCAGTTGAGAACACCTTTATTTAACCAGGTAGGCTAGTTGAGAACACCTTTATTTAACCAGGTAGGCTAGTTGAGAACACCTTTATTTAACCAGGTAGGCCAGTTGAGAACACCTTTATTTAACCAGGTAGGCCAGTTGAGAACACCTTTATTTAACCAGGTAGGCTAGTTGAGAACTCCTTTATTTAACCAGGTAGGCTAGTTGAGAACACCTTTATTTAACCAGGTAGGTCAGTTGAGAACACCTTTATTTAACCAGGTAGCTAGTTGAGAACACTTTATTTAACCAGGGTAGGCTAGTTGAGAAACACCTTTATTTAACCAGGTAGGCTAGTTGAGAACTCCTTTATTTAACCAGGTAGGCTAGTTGAGAACACCTTTATTTAACCAGGTAGGTCAGTTGAGAAACACCTTTATTTAACCAGGTAGGCTAGTTGAGAACACCTTTATTTAGCCGGGTAGGTCAGTTGAGAACACCTTTATTTAACCAGGTAGGCTAGTTGAGAACACCTTTTATTTAACCAGGTATGGCTGGTTGAGAACACCTTTATTTAACCAGGTAGGCTAGCTTGAGAACACTTTATTTAACCAGGTAGGCTAGTTGAGAACACCTTTATTTAACCAGGTAGGCTGAATTTGAGAACACCTTTATTTAACCAGGTAGGCCAGTTGAGAACACCTTTATTTAACCAGGTAGGCCAGTTGAGAACACCTTTATTTAACCAGGTAGGCTAGTTGAGAACTCCTTTATTTAACCAGGTAGGCTAGTTGAGAACACCTTTATTTAACCAGGTAGGTCAGCTGGAGAACACCTTTATTTAACCAGGTAGGCTAGTTGGAGAACACCTTTATTTAACCAGGTAGGCTAGTTGAGAACACCTTATTTAACCAGGTAGGCTAGTTGAGAACTCCTTTATTTAACCAGGTAGGCTAGTTGAGAACACCTTTATTTAACCAGGTAGGTCAGTTGAGAACACCTTTATTTAACCAGGTAGGCTAGTTGAGAACACCTTTATTTAACCAGGTAGGTCAGTTGAGAACACCTTTATTTAACCAGGTAGGCTAGTTGAGAACACCTTTATTTAACCAGGTAGGCTAGTTGAGAACACCTTTATTTAACCAGGTAGGCTAGTTGAGAACACCTTTATTTAACCAGGTAGGCTAGTTGAGAACACCTTTATTTAACCAGGTAGGCTAGTTGGAGAACACCTTTATTTAACCAGGTAGGCCAGTTGAGAACACCTTTATTTAACCAGGTAGGCCAGTTGAGAACACCTTTATTTAACCAGGTAGGCTAGTTGAGAACACCTTTATTTTACCAGGTAGGCTAGTTGAGAACACCTTTATTTAACCAGGTAGGCCAGTTGAGAACACCTTTATTTAACCAGGTAGGCTAGTTGAGAACACCTTTATTTAACCAGGTAGGCCAGTTGAGAACACCTTTATTTAACCAGGTAGGCTAGTTGGAGAACACCTTTATTTAACCAGGTAGGCTAGTTGAGAACACCTTTATTTAACCAGGTAGGTCAGTTGAGAACACTCTTATTTAACCAGGTAGGCTAGTTGGAGAACACCTTTTTATTTAACCAGGTAGGCTAGTTGAGAACACCTTTTATTTAACCAGGTAGGCCAGTTGAGAAACACCTTTATTTAACCAGGTAGGCTAGTTGAGAACACCTTTATTTAACCAGGTAGGCTAGGGGGTTGGAGAACACCTTATTTAACCAGGTAGGCCAGTTGAGAACACCTTTATTTAACCAGGTAGGCCAGTTGAGAACACCTTTATTTAACCAGGTAGGCCAGTTGAGAACACCTTTATTTAACCAGGTAGGCTAGTTGAGAACACCTTTATTTAACCAGGTAGGCCAGTTGGAGAACACCTTTATTTAACCAGGTAGGCTAGTTGAGAACACCTTTATTTAACCAGGTAGGCTAGTTGAGAACACCTTTTATTTAACCAGGTAGGTCAGTTGAGAACACCTTTTATTTAACCAGGTAGGCTAGTTGGAGAACACCTTTATTTAACCAGGTAGGCTAGTTGAGAACACCTTTATTTAACCAGGTAGGCTAGTTGAGAACAC
This sequence comes from Oncorhynchus keta, assembly GCF_023373465.1. Taxonomy (NCBI): domain Eukaryota; kingdom Metazoa; phylum Chordata; class Actinopteri; order Salmoniformes; family Salmonidae; genus Oncorhynchus; species Oncorhynchus keta. The sequence continues at coordinate 1,395 of NW_026288906.1, read as the reverse complement.
CTTTATTTAACCAGGTAGGCTAAGTTGAGAACACCTTTATTTAACCAGGTAGGCTAGTTGGAGAACACCTTTATTTAACCAGGTAGGCCAGTTGAGAACACCTTTTATTTAAATCCAGGTAGGCCAGTTGAGAACACCTTTATTTAACCAGGTAGGCCAGTTGAGAACACCTTTATTTTACCAGGTAGGCTAGTTGAGAACACCTTTATTTAACCAGGTAGGCCAGTTGAGAACACCTTTGTTTAACCAGGTAGGCCAGTTGAGAACACCTTTATTTAACCAGGTAGGCCAGTTGAGAACACCTTATTTAACCAGGTAGGCCAGTTGAGAACACCTTTATTTAACCAGGTAGGCTAGTTGAGAACACCTTTATTTAACCAGGTAGGCTAGTTGAGAACACCTTTATTTAACCAGGTAGGCCTGTTGAGAACACCTTTATTTAACCAGGTAGGCTAGTTGAGAACACGTTCTCATTTGCAACTGCGACCTGGCCAAGATAAACCACGGCAATTCGACACATACAACGACACAGAGTTACACATGGAGTAAAAACAAAACATAGAGTCAATAACACAGTAGAACAAAAGCCTATATACAGTGAGTGCAAATGAAGTAAGATAAGGAAATAAATAGGCCATGGTGGCGAAGTAATTACAATTTAGTAATTAAACACTGGAATGGTAGATCGGCAGAAGATGAATGTGCAGGTAGAGATACTGGGGTGCAAACGGAGCAAGATAAATAAATAAATACCAGTATGGGGATGATGTAGTTGGATGGGTTATTTACAGATGGGCTATGTACAGTGATCTGTGAATGTTAAGCCTCTAAACTACAGTATATGACAGGAAGGGGAAAGAGATGACATGTTAGTAGTAGAGTCTGAAATCACCCCCTATTTCTCTATGTAGTGCTTCTACTGTACCTTCCATCACATTCCTATGGGCCCTACATTATACATAGGGGTGACTTCAGGTGTAAGCAGTAACACACGATACGCTTGATTCAAAATGTCAAGAGTTTTACTATTTAAATGATTGTACACAATTCATGTCAAAAAACACAAGGTTATGTACATGGGGCATACAACCATCTCAGCTCTGCAGAATTTGCTACGAAGAGACATGAGATCATTTATTTTGGTCACAGGTTCAAGAATAGCTGGGGAATAAATGTCAACATTTATCTAAAATCAAACCTTCAGATTGCGCTGTTGGGAGATTTAGAAACTCAAGAGTCAATCAATCAACAAAATAAAACCTTTAGTAAAATAAATATGTATCTTTAACTTACAATATGTAGATCTATGTGATTAGAAAGGGTTAAGAATTCATGTGAAACCACACGGCACAGTTGAAAATATATGGCACATGGGCATTATAAGAGGGTGGTTAA
>NW_026288905.1:97500-106443 GCF_023373465.1 Oncorhynchus keta | reverse complement strand
GTGTATTTATTTGTGTGTTTACAGTATCACATTTGGGCCTGCAGAGCTGTCCCTTTAATACATCTAATAAAGAAATCAGACAAATGCTATGTGGCTCACCAGTCAGTAAAGGCCATGTCATTAGTCTGGACCACATCACATGAGAGAATGAACAGATGTAACCGGAGCTCCCCACGTAGTGTCCCACAACCCAATGCCATCCAACACGTTGTCTGTCTGTGTCCCAAATTGCACTCTACTCCCTCCCTATATAGTGGCAGTGGAGGCTGCTGAGAGACGACGGCTCATAATAATGGCTGGACCAGAGTAAATTGAATGGCATCAAACACATGGTAACCATGGTAACCATGTGTTTGATGTATTTGATACCATTCCACCTATTCCGCTCCAGCCATTACCACGAGCCCGTCTTCCCCAATTAAGGACATAGGAATCCATTTTGGGACGCAGGACAGAATCTTACGGTGAGAACGCTATTAAAGGGAAGACGGTACGACGAAGGACACTTCTTGTACTTTGTGCGTGGTGAAGCCGAAAGCATTGCCCTGATCCCCTTGTTTCATAAGATACTATCTATAATTAGAATGCTTTGGAGGGCTCCTTTGCTGAGGGGGGAGTTCTGACGGCATGAATTCACCGTAACCGACTGAGAGAGATGGATTGGCCTTTTTGAAAGGCTAGACGAGGAACTCTAACTCACTCCCCTCTCATCTCATCTTCTTTATACTCCCCTTCAGCTCTCACTCCCCCCCCCTCTATTCATCTATTTCCTTGCCCTGTTATCAGTTCTCATTCTTCCCACCTCAATCTCTTGATCTCCCTCTTCCTCTGCAATCGCTGCCCTTCCTTTCCACCATACTCCTCTCTCCCTTTCCTGGGGACGTATTTGGCCTTCACCAGAAAAATCTTTGCTTATCACTTTCTGCCCCCAAACCTTCTCTCCGTTTCACTCCACTCTTCTCCCACTCTCTCCTCTCCCCTCTCCCCTCTCCCCCTCTCTCCTCAGCCCACTCGCCCTCACTCCTCAGCCTTCTCCCACTCTCTCCTCAGCCGTTTCTCCTCAGCCCTCTACCCCTCTCTCCTCAGCTCTCTCCCCCTCGCTCCTCAGCCTTCTCCTCAGCCGTGTCTCCTCCTCCCCTCTCCTCAGCCGTCTCCTCAGCCGTCTCCCCCTCTCTCCTCAGCCTTCTCCCCCTCTCTCCTCAGCCCTCTCTCCTCAGCTCTCTCCCCCTCTCTCCTCCTCAGCCGTCTCCCCCTCTCTCCTCAGCCCTCTACCCCTCTCTCCTCAGCCCTCTCTCCTCAGCTCTCTCCCCCTCTCTCCTCAGCCGTCTCCCCCTCTCTCCTCAGCCGTCTCCCCCTCTCTCCTCACCCATCACACCCTCTTGTTTTCTCCTCACCTCTCTCTCCTCTCCTGTTGACATATTGGTCTTATTCTTGAGTCTCTGCCTAGAACCTTCTACCCCTCTCTTGTCATGTCTGTGTCTCTCTCTCCTCATGGTGGATCTCTGTGTCGCTCTCTCCTCCTGGTGGGTCTCTGTCTCTCTCTCTCTCCTTCCTGGTAGGTCTCTCTCTCTCTCTCTCTCTCTCTCTCTCTCTCTCTCTCTCTCTCTCTCTCTCTCCTGGTGGGTCTCTGTCTCTCTCTCTCCTTCCTGGTGGGTCTCTGTCTCTCTCTCTCTCTCCTTCCTGGTGGGTCTCTGTCTCTCTCTCTCCTTCCTGGTGGGTCTCTGTCTATGTCTCTCTCTCCTTCCTGGTGGGTCTCTGTCTCTCTCTCTCTCTCTGATCTCTCTCTCTCTCTCTCTCTGGTGGGTCTCTATGTCTCTCTCTCCTGGTGGGTCTCTGTCTCTCTCTCCTGGTGGGTCTCTGTCTCTCTCTCTCCTTCCTGGTGGGTCTCTGTCTCTGTCTCTCTCTCTCCTTCCTGGTGGGTCTCTGTCTCTCTCTCTCTCCTCCTGGTGGGTCTCTCTGTCTCTCTCTCTCTCTCTCTCTCTCTCTCTCTCTCTCTCTCTCTCTCCTTCCTGGTGGGTCTCTGTCCTCTTTCTCCTTCCTGGTGGGTCTCTGTCTCTCTCTCTCCTGGTGGGTCTTCTGTCTCTGTGACTCTCTCTCTCCCACTCTCTCTCCTCTCCTCTTCTCTCTCTCTCTCTCTCCTCTCTCTCTGCTCTCTCTCTCTTCTCTCTCTCTCTCTCTCTCCTTCCTGGTGGGTCTCTCCTGCTTTCTCCTTCCTGGTGGGTCTCTCTCTTCCTCTCTCTCTCTCTCTCTCTCTCTCTCTCTCTCTCTCTCTCTCTCTCTCTCTCTCTCTCTCTCTCTCTCTCTCCTGGTGGGTCTCTCTCTCTCTCTCTCTCTCTCCTCTCTCTCTCTCTCTCTCTTCCTCTCTCTCTCTCTCTGTCTCTCTCTCTCTCTCTCTCTCTCTCTCTCTCTCTCTCTCTCTCTCCTCTCTCTCTGTGTCTCTCTCTCCTGGTGGGTCTCTGTGTCTCTCTCCTCCTCCTGGTCGGTCTCTATGTCTATCTCTCCTCCTGGTGGGTCTCTATGTCTCTCTCCTCCTGGTGGGTCTCTGTGTCTCTCTCGTCCTGGTGGGTCTCTGTGTCTCTCTCTCTCCTGGTAGGTCTCTGTCTCTCTCCCTCCTGGTGATATTCAACCTGCATGTGATCATCTATTTCTCACCATGACCATGCACCATGACCAATAAGCCTCTTCTCAGACACTCTATCTCCCCTTTCTCTGCCCTTCTTTTCACCTCTCTCTCTCTCTCTCTCTCTCTCTCTCCCTCCCTGCCCCCAGACCCCTGTGTGGTTCTCTCCCTCCTCCCTTCCCTTTATCCCCCCCTCTCTTATTTGTGGCATGGTATGTGCCAGGGGGTTCGTGTTCCAGAGATGTGTGGATGCCATCGGGCTCTCCTATTGCACCAGTACACATCACAAGTAATTATAGCAACACCACAGTGCCTCAGTGGGGCTGAGACTATGGAGAGTCACACTCAATCACAGTCATCATGGTGAAAGAGGGAGGGAGGGTTGAGGGAGTGGGAGATATAGATGTATAAAAGGATAGAGGAAGTGTGTGTGTTTTTGGTAATAGATGCATGTAGAAAAGACTGGATGCATCACATGTAGGCTGGCCCTTTAAGGAGTCAAAAAGCACCATATGTCAGTACTGACCACAACAAGCCTGTGACTGTAATACTTTTTCACACATCATATTTGGCTTAGTAGTGTTTACGCTTTGACCACTGAATCACTTCAATGACTTGACATGAGGTCAGTCTGTAAACGTCACCCCCTCACACATTCAATGATTTTACAACTCTTATAATCTTGGTTACCCAGAAGTAAAATCCGCTTGCGAAAATCTGTAATTTGCTGTTTTACTTCTGGGGGGGAATGCTGTTAACAATTATGGTTACCTTTCCGCAACGGAAGGAAGTGAAGTCTCCTCCCTCGCAAACGGAAACTCTCAGCCAAACCCCTTCCTTCCGCTAAATTCACCAGTGTTTATCATGGGCAAATTTTGTGGTTTCATGAATTTTTACGATACAGACAATTTTGACTTTGTGGCTGTGGAATCTAGACAGGCTTGAAAATCACTGCACTTGCTTAAGCACCGCCTTCTCCCCGTACTGATTGGTCCAAAAATCAACAACAAAAGCACAAACCAGAAACTATTGTTGCCTGTAATCACATAATTATACGTGAGCCTTGACAGATCCTCAACGTTTCATCTGTCCACGAGAATCTGTCAGTTTCATACGTCCACGATAGATGTTTAATGATGTAAACCACCGCAATGGTTACATCATGTTTCTCTGAGCGCTATCCAAGTCACTGGTATTTTAGCTGACATGGTATTTAGACTACATGAAACATCTATAAAGGTGTTATGACTGCCTTATATAAACACCCATCAAGTTACCAAACATGCATGTTCTTAGACTGGCCTCTCAAACCTCTGCCATTTTGTTATTCTGGGAAGGAAACCAGAATGCAACAGTACATGGATAGTCCCATGCTCGGGAGGACTTGAACTTGATTCTCCTACGCCTCTGGCCCATATTCCACAACTACAGTTTGTTATGCCAAATATCGTGACTTTCCACTCCAGTGTCCTTGTGGATCTAGGGAGTTTCAGTGTGGCGAGCTATGCTATGACCCCGTGACAAGTTGACAGGGTGGATTCCCACCCTCAGAATATATTTACTGTGCAGTTATAGGCCCATGTCTTAGACTCACACTGTCAGTGGGTATATATGCACTCCAGAATTTGGTCTACGTGTCTAACATTTGATATCCTCAAGCAGGAGATCAATTTAGTGACGTCAGACATAGTGGTGAATAATCCCCTTCAGATGTAGAATACAATGTAGTCCACCACCACACTCTGTACATGTGTTTTTAGCCTGTCAAATTGATTCTGCTTTTGGTCCGTCATTCAAAAGTTCACCTCTACTTTTCATAGTTACTTGAAGATCGAATCGGCTTTAGGGGAAACAGAGACAATGTTCTCCCTCAGAGCCAGTGGTGGGAAAAGTCAAATTGTCATACTTGAGTAAAAGTAAAGATATCTTAATATTAATAGAAAATGTCTCAAGTAAAAGTAAAAGTGCTTAATGGTTAAGGGCGCTGTGACTCGCCAGCTGTGCCAAGAGTAAAAGGGTTCACGGCCAGTAAAATCCGTGGGGCGACAGTAAAATTGGCTAGCGTCCTCCGGGTTGGTTTTAAATGTTCTTGTATCAAACCAGTAAATCTAATGTGGCTGGCCGGGCGCATACTTAACCAAGGTAGGTGACACATGTTGTGTATCGGAGGACGCATGACTTTCAACCTTCGTCTCTCCTGAGTATACATAATTTAAAATTCCTTATATTAAGCAAACCAGACAGCATGATCTTCTTGATTTTTTTATTTATGGATAGCCACTCCAACACTCAGACATCATTTACAAACTAAGCATTTGTGTTTAGTGATTCCTCCAGATCAGAGGCAGTAGGGATGACCAGGGATGTTCTGTTGATAAGTGTGTGAATTGGACCATTTTCCAGTCCTGCTAAGCATTCTAAATGACACGAGTACTTGTATGGAGTAAAAAGTACATTATTTTCTTTAGGAATGTAGTGGAGTAAAAGTAAATATAGTAAAGTACAGATACCCTAAAAAACGACTTACGCAGTACCTTAAAGTATTTTTACTTAAGTACTTTACCCCACTGCCCAGAGCCTTTGTTATGGTTATTGTTTTGATGACTGAACAGAGGTGGAGGCATGTTCAGCAGCATGGAAAAACAACGGCAGTACATATTCTACTGTTCCATCACAAGTGTGATGATGTCAGAGGGGAAAATACAGTGTTTGCTGTTTGCTGTTACTTGTATATGGTTGAAATATCTCAAACAGATGTTAGCCTTGAAAACACGACCCTGGGCAACACAGCGACTAGGGTCTGGTTTCAATGATGGACTGTTTTGGCAAAGAGGAACTACCTCACTGCCTACATCAATACTTTATCAGCTTGAATAAAATACAAAATAGTAGCTAACAATACGGAGATCACCTTCAACCTTCACTAAAACCACTGCAACGGTTTTGCCTGCTAACTTTGGTTTTGAGTTGCGACGTTCTGGCTTGTGATTTGAGTCCCCAGATTTGTTTTCTTTATCGACGTAGGCAGTGATGTACTTCCTCTACGACAAAAGAGTCCATCATTGAAACCTAGTCACTGTGTTGCCGAAGGACGGGTTTTCAAGACTCAACAGACGTAGCAGTTTCACCATGAAGTATTTCAGCTTTAAAGCAGCTTGTTGGAGTTATTCATGGCTGACAACGATATCTTTGCCATGTTCATTGACTGTCAAAACAGACAGAAATGTAAACAACTCCCACTCAATAAGTTGTGTTCAAACGTTCTCTGTTCTTTAACGAGTTCAGATTCTGTTTCAGTGCATCACAGGAAGCCTTCTTCAGTCTGTCACTAGTAGGGGGTTTCTCAGTCCAAGCAGAGAGTCAGACAGGACAGTAAAGGTCGTTTCAGCCCTGTCTATAATCTCCTTATTACAGGAGGGCACGTCCACTGTAAGGGTACAGAGCAGGGGTAACAGGGGTGTACAATAGCCCACTCGAAATAGACCACCGGGCTTGGTGTTGTTGTGTTGGAGTAAGGGGGAACGGGGGGGGAGAGAGAGAGGGCCTGAGTGAGGCAGAGAGAACCATCAGGCGCATTGAGGCAGCCATCTTAAGAAATATGTCCTCACCCTGGCCATGAAGTAGACAGGACATCTAGGAGTCTGGGAGGAAAAGCCATTTTAAGGATCTCATATTCACCCTTGCTTCCATGGGATTGGGATACACATTCCAACTAAGGAGAAGTGGCCATTTTGAAATGTCATCCTTACCTCACTAAGGTCAGAATTTGAGGGTAAAACCAGGAAGAACTGTCAAGTGTAGAGGAACGGGCTTAGATTGTGATTTGATGGTGATTTGAGAGTTCGACAAGAAGACGGATGTTTGATTAACGAGGATTACACATCTGAGAGGCCCAATGTTAAAGGAATAAGAGAGTGAGAGAGATATCAACTGGAGCCATGCTAAAGAAGGAGTATCTGGAAGCTCGGAAGGCTTTGAGAAGTGTGAGCGACGGTGTGACCGGCCCCAGGAGAAAGAAATCCAAAGGTGAGTGTTAGAACTCTTTCTAACCAACCACACGGAAGAGGTGGGAAGTGTCTGGGCTCTTGAGTAGGTTCGTTCTTACTGTTCAGCTATCTATTATCTTATGACAATCTGATGCTGTTGTGCTTACTGGGACAAAGTCTGAAGTAAAGAAGGACAGGACCATGATGAGGTCACAACAGACACAGAAGACCTCATCAGACTCATATTGTCTACTGTTCATTCTCTTCCATTACCTCCTTATAGAATATTGAATGGTACAACGGCATTGACTTATTCTTCCAGTTCTAGTTGGGGACCAGGATGTTTCAAACCTAACAGGTGTTGGCTGACTGACAGGCCTCCAGTGCAAACCAATAATACTCATCTAATGAGCAGGCTATTCACAGCATGTGATGTCTGCCTCTGAGGATAGTCTCTTCTTCTAGACTGGCCTGTGACTGTCTGACTGTCATGTACAGCAAATGGTAGTTTCATAATATTGAAATACTTCAAAGACTCTGTGGGAGCAGTAATTTATAGTTGTCTGTATGTCTGTCAGCCCGACTACATGGTAGATACAGTACCTCCTAATTTTAGTCCATACTGTAGGTATAGAGTAACTCATAGTATCTCTCTCAGTCTCTCTCTGCCCCCCCTCTCTCTTTCTCTCCTTCTCTCAGTCTGTCTCTGCCCCCTCTCTCTTTCTCTCCTTCTCTCAGTCTGTCTCTGCCCCCCTCTCTCTTTCTCTCCTTCTCTCAGTCTGTCTCTGCCCCCCTCTCTTTCTCTCTTCTCTCAGTCTGTCTCTCTCTCTCTCTCTGCCCCCTCTCTCTTTCTCTCCTTCTCTCAGTCTGTCTCTGCCCCCCCCTCTCTCTTTCTCTCCTTCTCTCAGTCTGTCTCTGCCCCCCTCTTTTCTCTCCTTCTCTCAGTCTGTCTCTGCCCCCTCTCTCTCTTCTTTCTCTCCTTCTCTCAGTCTGTCTCTGCCCCCTCTCTCTTTCCCCTTCTCTCAGTCTTTCTCTCTTTCTTCTCTCAGTCTGTCTCTGCCCCCTCTCTCTTTCTCTCCTTCTCTCAGTCTGTCTCTGCCCCCCCTCTCTTTCTCTCCTTCTCTCAGTCTGTCTCTGCCTTCTCTCAGTCTGTCTCTGCCCCCTCCTCTTTCTCTCTTCTCTCTTCTCTCCTTTCTCTCTCTGTCTCTGCCCCCCTCTCTCTTTCTCTCCTTCTCTCAGTCTGTCTCTGCCCCCCCCCCTCTCTCTTTCTCTCCTTCTCTCAGTCTGTCTCTGCCCCCCCTCTCTCTTTCTCTCCTTCTCTCAGTCTGTCTCTGCCCCCCCTCTCTCTTTCTCTCCTTCTCTCAGTCTGTCTCTGCCCCCTCTCTCTTTCTCTCCTTCTCTCAGTCTGTCTCTGCCCCCTCTCTCTTTTCTCTCCTTCTCTCAGTCTGTCTCTGCCCCCCCCTCTCTCTTTCTCTCCTTCTCTCAGTCTGTCTCTGCCCCCCTCTCTCTTTCTCTCCTTCTCTCAGTCTGTCTCTGCCCCCCTCTCTCTTTCTCTCCTTCTCTCAGTCTGTCTCTGCCCCCCCTCTCTCTTTCTCTCCTTCTCTCAGTCTGTCTCTGCCCCCCTCTCTCTTTCTCTCCTTCTCTCAGTCTGTCTCTGCCCCCTCTCTCTTTTCTCTCCTTCTCTCAGTCTGTCTCTGCCCCCTCTCTCTTTTCTCTCCTTCTCTCAGTCTGTCTCTGCCCCCTCTCTTTCTCCTTCTCTTTCCCCCTCTCTCTTCTCTCAGTCTGTCTCTGCCCCCTCTCTCTCTTTCTCTCCTTCTCTCAGTCTGTCTCTGCCCCTCTTCTTTCTCTCCTTCTCTCAGTCTGTCTCTGCCCCCCTCTCTCTTTCTCTCCTTCTCTCAGTCTGTCTCTGCCCCCTCTCTTTCTCTCCTTCTCTCAGTCTGTCTCTGCCCCTCTCCTCTCTCTTTCTCTCCTTCTCTCAGTCTGTCTCTGCCCCCCTCTCTCTTTCTCTCCTTCTCTCAGTCTGTCTCTGCCCCCCTCTCTCTTTCTCTCCTTCTCTCAGTCGTCTCTGCCCCCTCTCTTTCTCTCCTTCTCTCAGTCTGTCTCTGCCCCCCTCTCTCTTTCTCTCCTTCTCTCAGTCTGTCTCTGCCCCCCTCTCTCTCTTTCTCTCCTTCTCTCAGTCTGTCTCTGCCCCCTCTCTCTTTCTCTCCTTCTCTCAGTCTGTCTCTGCCCCCTCTCTCTCCCCTCTTTATCACCCCAGTCCACTATCCAGTCCTGTGACTAACACAGACCAGACCTAGAGAATGAGATAAACTAACAAGAGGCATCTGTGTGATGTGA
>NW_026288905.1:75000-92500 GCF_023373465.1 Oncorhynchus keta | reverse complement strand
CTCATCCAGACCAGAGGATTATAAACACCCACGCGTGTGAAGAGAGCTTCAATTTCATTTTGTGTGATTGTGGTTGGCCCACACTCCATTTGGGTAGGATCCCAGCAGTGATGTTTTGCTGAGCAAGTGCCACAGGTAATCTGCAACCCAGAGGAGGGCACCGAGAGAGAGAAAGAGAGATACAGAGGCACTACTTCTAAACATGAAGAAAATCTGGTCCAAGAAGAGGTTCCAGGTGAGTCTCTACCTTTCAGACACAAAGTTGCTTTGTTACACTTAGTGCATGCTCTTTTCTAAGCCGTTTTCTCATGGAGAACTACAGAGCTATAATGGCTTTGTGATAGATTACTAGAACCAAGAGGAAAAGGATACATACTTTGTTGCCCACACTTTTACCATTTTACCAGTAAACACAGATCTTTGTTGCTGTAGGTTAATAAATCCAGGTCTGTACAGTAGGTCTTATGCTGTGGAATGTCCTCAGTGTCCTCTGGGCTCTAGTGGCCTCTGTGGCACAGAGGGTATGGCTTTACAGTTCCACATGACACGGTAACAAAGAATGCCACCCTGGGGTCAATGTCCCATTCTGTTGGCTGGTGGGAAGATGCCTTTGGGAGCTGGGTGAAAAATCAGCTTCCGGACAAATTTTTTTTTTTTCTCCATTTATATTATAAATGTTCCATTTGTAAGACATTTTATTCTAATTAGCATTTGTCTACCCTACAACATGTATCCTGGCAGAGAACGTCTGATATTTTGGATTTGACATTTGGGTTTATCCCCAATGTGATCTGTGGAGAATAGAGATGTGTGTCACTGGGCCACAGTGCAGACAACTGATATGTAGCACCAGATGACCAAGTACAATTATGTGGTACAGTATGTGCGACACAGTCGATATTCAGAAATAACCATATAAACCTTATGAAATATCCTCTCCAAACTCTGGCATAAACAGTATAGAGCTTTGAGGAAACTATGGTGCACAGTGATTACCTAGCCTTGCCAAGCCAGAAACCTTTACTGTGCAGAAATGCAGTTTGTGCCTGGTTCTGCCTACTACAGATGTAGCATCTTAATTTGATCACTCTTTTGTTGCTGAGATGCAAACTTGGGGTCTATTCAAGTTTTAAAAAGGCTTCTAAAGTTTGTAATTTCCCCTTTCAAATGTCCGACTTAGCCCTAATGAAACATGTATCTACCCCTACAAAAAATGTCCATTAATACAATAATATTAACATTATAATTAATATTAATACTTTAATCCACATAATAATTCACATTTCCTGTTGCTGCAGGATTATTTCCCTACTGTATCAAACAAAAAAAATCCTACATCTGTATGTGTTGATATGATTGTCCAGAGTTCCCCATAATCAGGAACAGGAGATTGACAATGGACGCTTCTAGTTGCTTCGGTTGTTTTTTGTCTCACTGTGGCCACCAGGCAACACGTCATCAACAGGCTCTGGCTGGCAAATAGCAGTAGGTATGGTACTTAGAGTGCAGAGCAGCCTGATTGATCTAGCAGTTGAATCACTACTTTACTCTGACTTCAGGGTTTTCTGTGTCTCTGTACAGTAATGAGTCATTCCATTGGTCCTGATCGATGGTTGGTCATAGGAGTCATAGGAGTCATCAAAGGTTATCGGAGTCATTGGAAGTAATGACTTATCAAGTTATCAGTGTGTAGAGGTTTAGATTAGGTTATAAGGATGTAGGATGCAGGACATTATGGAGTTTGAGATATGAGCTTCTTCTCCTGTTTGGGCCTTTTCTTTTGGATTCTGACAAAAATGTTATCCTCTGATTTCAGTAACTCATTACGTTTCATGACTGTTGTACTTTTTGCTGGTTTGACTCATGCAACCCTCTGTCTCTCTATTATTCCAGAGGACCGGACACTCCACCAAGACGTTTGGAAGGTTCACCCATGGTGTGTTTTCTGTATGAGTTTTTACACAGTTATTGCTTAGTAATTGCACAGTTAATAAGTAAATACACAGTTAATGATAATTATTACACAGTTAATAATGGTTATTACACAGTTAATAATGGTTATTACACAGTTAACAATGGTTTTACCCAGTTATTACTTAGTAATTAAACAGTTAATTAATGGTTATTACACAGTTATTAATACATAGTTATTACACAGAAACTGAGTTTTACTGTGCATATTTAGCTTGTTGTTGTATCTGAGAACCACTTAATGCTTTCTGTATAAAAAATATCCTTGTTAAAAAAAATGATTTAGTACAGAGATTTCATGCATTTTTCATGTTTTAATTGCTGCTAGGAAAAAGACAGTGGGCTTTTTTATTATTTAGCTGTCAGAATGCCTCTCCTCCGCCCCCACAAGCAATTTCTTGTAACCATATTGTTGCCTCTCTGCATAACATCACAGAATGAATCATTTCTGAGGGTCTTAGTTTAGCATTACATCTGGAATCTCAGTCAAACAGAAATGCTCACAGCTCCTTTTCCAAATCATATTTCCACCCAACTGTTAATCTAATCCACGGTGTGTATTGCAGCGAGACATTTTGAACTACAGCCTCTCATATTGCTGAGTCGATATTCCTTGCAGTGTGTGTCCAGCTATTTAGTCCCATCCCACTTGGTACAGATGGGTGAACCCAAATACACAAGGAAAAATTTACTGTTAAAACTGTATGATCGCTGTTATTGTCTATTTCACATTTACTTCCTTTTCTGTCATTTAGCAGATACTGTTATCCAAAGCAACATGACAGTGAAATGAGGCATAACCCATTTGCTTGCCTCTTCCTCAGCAAGCTCCAGCAGTAGGCTATCTAAGCATATGTGTCAGGGTTGGCAGTTGGGCTGGTGATTTTAGACTCTAATGGGTATGGAGCCGATTGGTCGTGTGGGTGAGAGAGATGGTGGTTTCTATAGTAACTGTGCCCTCCCGTCTGCCCTCTCTTCCTGCCACTATGGAAGCGAAGTTTTCCGCTCCTGCCGAAAGCAAAGCTATGGTAAACCAGTCTTGATTTCTCTCGTGCTCTTGTTGTCATCTGTCCGTTCTCTCTCTCTCTCTCTCTCTCTCTCTCTCTCTCTCTCTCTCTCTCTCTCTCTCTCTCTCTCTCTCTCTCTCTCTCTCTCTCTCTCTCTCTCTCTCTCTCTCTCTCTCTCTCTCTCTCTCTCTCTCTCTCTCTCTCTCTCTCTCTCTCTCTCTCTCTCTCTCTCTCTCTCTCTCTCTCTTCTCTCTCTCTCTCTCTCTCTCTCTCCCTCTCTCTCTCTCTCTCTCTCTCTCTCTCTCTCTCTCTCTCTCTCTCTCTCTCTCTCTCTCTCTCTCTCTCTCTCTCTCTCTCTCTCTCTCTCTCTCTCTCTGCCATATCAATGTGCTAAGCCCCTAGGGGACTTTTTGTAAATTCTTGTTACATCTACAAGCCAAGATACTGTTGTGAATGAGGTCCTCCCATGTTTGTCTGGACTCATTTCCTCTTCTCTTTCTTTCTTTATCATTTTCCATCTATTTGATTTCTCTGTCTCTTGAATATGTCTATTGCTCTATTCCAAACATTTCCACAGGGTTTTGCACCACCCACCATTTAGTTCTCTTCTCGTGTTTCACCCATGAATGATGTCCTTTTAAGCCTCTTAATAAGTGGTTCATGTTTTTTCTTAACATGTTCCCTAGAAATGTCAGCTTCTTTGTAACATCTCTATTGATCTCATCAAAGGTCGCTGAATTGACTTCTCTCCTTTGAGATGATTTGCACAAGGCCTCCACATAAAGGGCCACAGCTACAGTACATATTGGGTGCTAATATCTATTAAAGAGATAGAGTGCAAGTCAAAAGTCTGGACACATCAACTCATTCCAGGGTTTTTCTTTATTTTTACTATTTTATACATTGTAGAATAACCCCAAAAAATCTAAATATATGTCAGTTGTGTTGTGACAAGGTAGGGGATATACATTTGGTAAATGATCAAGTCCATATTTTGGCAAGAAAAACTTGAATAAGCAATAAACGACAGTCCATCATTACTTTAAGACATGAAGGTCAGTCAATTTGGAACATTACAAGAACTTTGCAAGTTTATTAAAGTGCAGGCACCTAAACTATCAAGTGTTATGATGAAACTGGCTCTCATGAGGACCACCACAGGAAAAGAAGACCCAGAGTTTCCTCTGCTGCAGAGGAGAAGTTCATTAAAGTTACCAGCCCCAGAAATGTCAGCCCAAATAAATGCTTCACAGAGTTCAAGTAACAGACACATCTCAACATCAACTGTTCAGAGGAGACTGTGAATCAGGCCTTCATGGTCGAATTGCTGCAAAGAAACCACTACTAAAGGACATCAATAACAAGAAGAAACTTGCTTGGGCCAAGAAACACGAGCTATGGACATTAGACCGTTGGAAATCTGTCCATTGGTCTGATGAGTCCCAGTGTTTACTTTTTGGTTCCAACCGCCATGCCTTTGTGAAACGCAGAGTAGCTGAATGGATGATCTCATCATATGTGTTTCCCACCTTGAAGCATGGAGGAGGAGGTGTGAGGAGGTGTGTTGGTGTGGGGGTGCTTTGCTGGTGACACTGTCAGTGATATATTTAGAATTTAAGGCACACTTAACCAGCATGGCTACCACAGCATTCTGTAGCGATACGCCATCCCATCTGGTTTGAGCTTAGTGGAACTATCATTTGTTTTTCAACTGAACAATGACCCAACACACCTTCAGGCTGTGTAAGGACTATTTTGACGGAGGAGAGTGATGGAGTGCTACATCAGATGATCTGGCTTCCACAATCACCCGACAACCCAATTGAGATGGTTTGGGATGAGTTGGACTGCAGAGTGAAGGAAAAGCATCCAAAAAGTGCTCAGCATATGTGGGAATTCCTTCAAGACCGTTGGAAATATATTCCAGATGAAGCTGGTTGAGAGAATGTCAAGAGTGTGCAAAGCTGTCATCAAGGCAAAGGGGGGCTACTTTGAAGAATCTAAAATATATTTAGATTTGTTTAACACTTTTTTGGTTACTACATGATTCCATATGTGTTATTTCATAGTTTTGATGTCTTCACTACTATTCCACAATGTAGAAAATAGTCAAAATAAAGAAAAACCCTTGAATGTAGGTGTGTCCAAACTTTTGACTGTATATTAATCACCATAAATGAGTGGGCTAAAGGGCACTGTTGCAGTTAAAAGAGGTATAATGGTCCTCCTTACTGACGTTGTCTTCTATAGGGGTCAATAGACTTCCAATGGATTTGGAATGGAATGGACGCTAGTCTGGTTTCAGCACTAGCCTGCTCTATTACCAGTAACATACCTCGTTAGAACCGACTGGTAGCCAGTCTAGAAGGTTGTTTCTATAAAGCTATTTCAACCAGTCTTGTGGTGTTCTAGAGGCCCCATCTGGCTTCATATCACGGTTCAGTGACTCCCCCTTGTATTACCTCTGAAGGAGACCTGCCAAGGCTCAACTCTATTGCCCATTATCTTCTCTGTCGCTAAGTGAAAATGAAGTGTCATTTGTCACTGTGACTCAGACTCAGCTGTTGTTTTATTCCTCTCTCGGTTTCTTCTCACCCTCCTCTTCCTCATCTTCCTCCCGTCAGACTCTGAAACCACAGAGGATGAAGCCACGGAGCCCCAGGTACCCATGGAAACCAAGGAAGGACCTGGCGGGCGGCACCAGGACAAGGCTGGCCGTAGAGTGCCTGCAGGTAATTCACTTAATTCATTAACTTGAGCATGATCTGTGATTTAAAGGCCCATCCTTAATCAAGTCTGTAAATCAGGTTTCCGGGATTAAGACATAAGCATAATTCTTCTGGCACTAAGTAAATGCATGTGTTTGCCTGGCTTTAACGTGACTGTCGGTTATGGCACTATGTGTATGTTGGCATAAGCCCTACTCGTTGGATGAAACGTATATATGATGTGACAGACTCCTTTAATCCTTCACGCCATGATGTAATGGTGTGACAATGTGACATTCTGACCTACATGCTGCCTCTGTTGGAGCCGTTGCATTCTCTGTCTGTCTGTCTGTCTGTCTGTCTGTCTGTCTGTCTGTCTGTCTGTCTGTCTGTCTGTCTGTCTGTCTGTCTGTCTGTCTGTCTGTCTGTCTGTCTGTCTGTCTGTCTGTCTGTCTGTCTGTCTGTCTGTCTGTCTGTCTGTCTGTCTGTCTGTCTGTCTGTCTGTCTGTCTGTCTGTCTGTCTGTCTGTCTGTCTGTCTGTGTGTGTGTGTGTGTGTCACCGCCACCCTACAGAGTTATGGTCTGGATAGAGAGCCCTGGCTTTCAGAAAACAGAGCATTTCCCCATCGTGAACATCACATCATAACCACCCCTTTACTTAGCAGCACCAACTCTTTGTGTATGGAAATATAGATGAAACAGGATTTGATAGGGGACTGATGATGATTTGTTTTGGGGGTATCACAGTGCTCATCGGTGCCACCAAAGCAGATGCTTTACAACAGGGGTCACCAGCCTGTCTAAATGTAGTCCATGAATATGGATACACTCCTCTAGCAGCACAAATCTATTTTCAAGAGACTGTTTGCACTTTCGAAGGTTTGGTATTGACAGACCGAGAGGAGAGAAGAAGAGAGAGAATGGCGCTATCAAATGAGAGTGGAGGAGGGATTCAGTGTTTGTTCTTTTCATACAAAGGAACCAACACAAAGACTTGGCTTTCACTCACCTGCAGTGAGATGTTGAATACATTACCAAGTATCAACCAGATAACAACGCAAATTGCATTTCCTCGAATAACTGTCCCTTAGCTCAGCACAGAAATCATCTTCACTAATAATGTAGCTAATGCATGTCAATTATATTCCACCAGATCATTTAATTAATTTCACTAAAAATACAAATAAAAATCGTAATTGGTTCCAACAGAACCTTTTGTTAACTGATAATGCATACATGTAGGATGCTTGTGGTTAGTAAGGTGTTGTGTGAGGATAATGTCTTTCATCATCATTAGCTTCAGAATGAGTCATGGAAAATGGAAACTCATTAAAAAAATCCCGTTCCACACCTGCGTGGGAGGATTAGTAGACCACTCCCTTCCTTCCACCCGGAGCGCCCGGAGAAGCACTGCCAGAGGGGATCCACCTCACTGCCAGAGAGGCTTTTAAGGATCTGCATGGCAAGACTTTGGAAGGCTGTGTGCTTTTATCAGTAGGCCCCATCCATTGTCTACTACAGTTTGCTCACATTGAGCTTTTTAGAGATCTGAATTTGTGTTTTGTCTGTGGAGCTGAGTCTGTTTAGAATCCTCAGTGCTCGTGGGAGATGCTGCTTGCTTATTTTCCCTCGTTTCTTAGTCTCGTCCCAATAAATGGGTTTAGTCGTTAAAGGAAGCTGATGACTTCAAGTTCTTTCAGCTGCCGATGCATTTCTGTCTCCATCTCCTCTCGATAAAATGTCAATCACTGATTGATCGAGTTGGGGGTTGTTTCAGGGCTTGGGGTGGAACACATTTACTTATTTCCTTATTTGCCGCCTCTCTACCTAATCAATCATCTTTGTTGGTTTAGACATTCCTCTAGTGCTTGTCTTAACTCTCCCTCCACCTCTCTCTCTCTCTCTCTCTCTCTCTCTCTCTCTCTCTCTCTCTCTCTCTCTCTCTCTCTCTCTCTCTCTCCTCCCTCTCTGTCTCTCTCTCTTCCTCATCCCTCTTTTTCACTCTCTCCCTCTCCCTCTCCCTCTCCCTCTCTCTCCTCTCTCTGTCTCCTTCTCTCCCTCTCTCTCGCTCCCTCTCCCTGTCTCTCATGCTCTCTCCTTCTCTTCCCCCCCCTCTCCTCCCTCGCGCTCTCTCCTTTATTCCTTAATTTCTCTCTCTCTAATCCACACTCTAAGTCTCCATCTCCAGACTGACCCCTGACCCCTGTCCTCTGTCCCTGCAGGTGAAGGATGTAGGATGATGGACTCCAGCCCTGACCGGAGGGCCACCCTTCCTGGGGGCCATGACCCAGTGGTGGAGAGGGAGCTCATGGCTTTGGGCTCACGACCCCCAGGGGCCCAGGACCCAACACACCCCGGCAGGCAAGCTCTCTGCGGCGGGACCGATGGGGGGCCAGGGGCCCTAGTCAGACACCTGGGTGTGGAGCCCTTGATCCGGGCGTCACACGCTAACCTGGCTCGCACTAACCAACCCATGCTGGGGTCAGAGGAAAGTGTGTCTGTAGGAAGCGACTACTATGGAAGCATGTTCAGTCTCTACAGGGGAAGAACGTTTTCCATGCCTTTATAGGGACAACTTCTTCTTTTCACTGATTAGAAAAAGAGTGGCCTCCAAACCAATTTCCCAACTTTAACAGATACAACAAACACAAAATATTACACATCATGATTTTCCAAGATCCATTTATTCCCAAAGATTTCATATTTTCTATCGAATTGATAATGTATTTTAAATTTCTGTTTGTGTCCTTGCCTTTAAGCTTTTTTCAAATCATCATTGCTTCCGATAGTATATTATTTCTGTTTGTTAAATCATACCTTCCTTTGACTTCATGCCATGACATTTTCCAGCTGTGTTCAGTTCTGTCTTGGTTCGATTTTATTATGATATCAAAAAGTACCACTGAAGCCTTCGGGTTCCCTGGGTTTTTGCTGCATGCCATGTATATTGACCAAATGGTTTCCCGTGTTCTACTAGCATTACCGCCAGATAATCCTGGATATCTTCATAGCGTTGGTGTCACACGCATGAATGGAAGTGTGAATCAAAGCTGATGTTTGTCTGCATGTCTTTGCGAGTTAGTTTCATCCCAACTAAACTGACTGTGTCCAGCTAACATGAGAGGTGTGTGTGTCAACGGGATGTGTGATTGTTTTCATAGTTGATGAATAGGGGTCTTTCCTGGTTATGTTGGAAGAGTTAGTATTAGATTCATTCATACAGCGCTCGTATTATTTCTCTATGTGTCACTCCAACATGGTAACATTGACCATTCATGGTCTGGTCTGGGCAAAAGCCTGTGTGCTGCCATTCCAGTAACTCCCAGTAGGCCTTGGAGCTTGAAAGACTTCTAACTGTTTTCTCCATTGGCCTGTACAGGGGGAACATACACTTGACAGGGATCATGAATTGGAAACATACAAATATACAATATGATCTATTTGGCTCCTACACATGTTGTGTTAGACCCATGCATTATCTTCTATAATGTATTGAGATTTGTGTCCATATAAGTTAAGTGTTATCTGTGCTAAAATCACTTCATTTATGGCCATTCCATGTTCTGTTTATTTGTGAAAGGTACCTCTGTCCTGATGAGAAATCAACACTCAAATTATGTTGACTATAAACAGCATTACTATTTCATAAAGCAGTGGACACTAATTTAAGTAGACACACACACACACACACACACACAGACACACACACACACACACACACACACACACACACACACACACACACACACACACACACACACACACACACACACACACACACACATGCAGACACACACACACACACACACAGACAGACACACACAGACACACACACACACATACACACACACATGCACACACACACACACACACACACACATGCAGACACACACATGCAGACACACACACACACACACACACATACAGACACACACACACACACACACGCAGACACACACACACACACAATTACGAGATTCAAACAAACGTTCTCAAGCTAATATCCTCTACCGAGCACACAAACATCCAATGGCTTTTCTTCCTCTTCCAAAAACCTGGGCCTCTCCTTGTCCTTTCTTTATATGTCTAACTTTCCATTTCCCTAAAACCCCCATCTTCCAGGATCCCATCTCCTTCTCTCCCCCAAACCCAAACAGGCCCATCCTTCAGTCCTGCCTCACCCCAGTCCAGTCAAACTGTATCCCAACCCACAACATCTCTCAGCTCCCATAAGAACAGTGTCACCTCACACAGCACCCAAGACCCTTCCCTAGGAGGAGCTGTGGTCAAAAACAAACTCCCAGGGATGTTTTCAGGAGCCTCCTCCCATACTTCAAGCAGCGGCAGCAGTGGTGGCAAGACACCCAAACTGGCCCGCGCCGCACCCAAGATCTTTGACAAGATCAAGGAGTTTGAACAAAAGGTGAGTGAGGTGAGTGCGGGGGTCAGATCTGGCCGCTCTTTCGGCCGGGCGGCATCCTGCGATCTGGAGGGGGTCTCCAAAGAGGAGGGGACAAGCCAGCCGGATGCCACGGCCTCGAGGCGCTCCACATTCGGAAAGAAGAGGGCCTCGTCTCTGGAGGACAAACCAAGCTACCAGCAGAAGGTCCAGAGCTTCCAGAACAAGTTCACAGAGGAGCTGGCCAGGATCAAGAAGCTGGTGGGGAGGCCCAACCTGAAGAAGGCCTACTCCACCGAGCAGTTGCCCCAGATGGAGAGACAGTCTGTGGGCAAGCTGGAGCCCATTCCCCCTCAGGTGGTCAAGAAGTTGGAAGAGAGGGAGAAGGTCCTGGAGGAGAGAGGACTATTAGGGAAGAGTGTTGAAGATAGTTTTTCATCCCGAAAATCATCCCAATCCCATGAGAAGGGTCTGACAGATCAAAGGAATGTTCCTCAACGGGAGCAGCATGATTCAGCTTCAGCGTCAGCTCAGCCGTCTGAGTCTAAAAGTGTGGGGAAAGGCTCTGTTTCCATGGAGACAGTACTGGTTAACCAGTTACCAGGACAACGATCACCCTCATCAAGAGTCACGCGGAAAAGCCCAACCAGGTAGGCTGAGATGATCCATTAACATTGTGTGTGTGTGTTTGTGTTGGTCGATTTGTGAGTTCATGTGTGAGTTCATGTGTGTGTGCCTGTGTGCGTTGGTACACACTACTCTGACAGCTCAGTGATATATGTACACACACATTACAGATATAAATGACATAATTCCTTTCTATTCTATTCTCTGTGCCAACATTATATAATGCATTTGACACAGGGAAGGTCTTTGGAGCTCTCCCACAGTGGTGAAGCCTCCACACACAGCCGAGGAACAACCACCTGTATCTCCAACATCCAAAGGGCCTTTGGCTGATAAAGAGCTGGAGCAGCCTCCACCCAGGATGGACCACCCCGGGTCTCCAACCCCTACCGCACAAAGAACACCGCCTACCTACCCCAAAGGGCCTTCCTCTCCTAAAGAGCTTGAGAAACCTCTACACCACCGCAGGCCTCCAAGCCCCAGGTCTCCAAGCCCCACCATGCAGGGAGGACCACCACCGACCCCTGCCAAAGAGCCAGCCTCTGCCTATCCCCCTAAGCCCCCACGGCTGTCCCCCACCCCATCTCCACCCCTTCCATCAGCCCTCTAACGAAGAGACGGAAGGGAGAGCCGGGGAGGACGTCTCCTCGCTGAAGATGACCATTCCTACCATCCTGGTGGAGGACGAGCTCATGGAAATGGAAGAGGAGGAGGCCGGAGAGAAGAGAGAAAGAGAAAAGACGAGAAGAGCAGGGAAGAAGGAGGGCAGGGCTTCCAAGACTCAGAAGAAGGGAAAAGTCTCGGGAAAGTCTTGGGAAAGTCAGCCTATGTCTCCTGAGACAGGTAGGACACTGAATTGCAGGTATCCACTGGGCGACACATCAGCTAGACATTAATGTGCTACTGTCCTAAATAGATTAATATCTACAGTATAGAACGAAAGTAATACAGCTCCTGCCTTTCTGTTGTAGGAGACGATTCAGATGACTCTTACATGTCGGCAGATGAGGGGCCAGCTGAGAAACCAGCGTTTGAGAGGCCCCTGGGGGACACCATCGCCACTGCTGGCTCTGAGGTCCTGCTCAAATGTGTCATCACTGGCAGCCCCCTCCCAATAGGTAGGTCATCTCCATGTAGAGGTTAAGCATAGCTCTGGGGTCAGCTTTTGCCTTTCCCAAACACATTTGGACCATGGTGAGGTAATACAGTAGTGATTTCTGAAAGTATTCAGACCTCTTGACTTTTTCCACATTCTGTTATGTTACAGCCGTATTGGATTAAATCGTTTTTTGACACAATACACACAATAACCCGTCATGACAAAGCAAAAACTGTTTTTTAGACATTTTAGCAAATATATCACATTTACATTAGTGTTCAGACCCTTTTCTCTGTACTTTGTTGAAGCACATTTGGCTGTGATTACAGCCTTGAGTCTTCTTGTCCCCATATACTAAACTTACTTCATTTGCAAACACTGTATATAGACTTTTCCATTGTGTTATTGACTATACATTTTGTTTATTCCATGTGTAACTCTGTGTTGTTTGTATCGCACTGCTTTGCTTTATCTTGGCCATGTCGCAGCTGTAAATGAGAACTTCTTCTCAGCTGGCCTACCTGGTTAAATAAAGGTTAAATAAAATACATTTTAAAAAATGACAACACGAGCTTGGCACACCTGTATTTGGGGAGTTCCTGCGCAGCTACAGTATTTTCAGGTCTCTCCAGAGATGTTCCATTTGGTTCAAGTCCAGGCTCTCGCTGAGCCACTCAAGGACATTCAGAGACTTGTCCTGAAGCCACTCCTGCATTGTCTTGGCTGTGTGCTTAAGGTCGCTGTCCTGTTGGAAGGTGAATCTTTGCCCCCCAGGCTGATGTCCTGAGTGCTCTGGAGCAGGTTTTCATCAATGATCTCTCTGTACTTTGCTCTGTTCATTTTTCCCTCGATCCTGACTAGTCTCCCTGTTCCTGCCCCTGAAAATCATCCCCACAGCATGATGCTGCCACCACCATGCTTCACCGTACTCCCTATGGATGGTGCCAGGTTTCCTCCAAATGTGACGCTTGGCATTCAGGCCAAGAGTTCAATCTTGGTTTCATCAGACCAGAGAATCTTGTTTCTCATGGTCTGAGTGTCCTTTAGGTGGATTTTTCCAAGCGGGTTGTCGCCTTTTACTGAGGAGTGGCTTCCATCTAGCCACTATCATAAAGGCCTGATTGTTGGAGTGCTGTAGAGATGGTTGTCCTTCTAGAAGTTTCTCCCATCTCCACAGAGGAACTCTGGAACTCTATCAGAGTGACCATCGAGTTCTTGGTCAACTCCCTGACCAAGGCTCTTCTCCCCCGATTGCTCAGTTTGGCCAGGCGGCCAGCTTTAGGAAGAGTCTTGGTGGTTCCAAACTTCTTTCATTTAAGAATAATGTAGGTCACTGTGTTCTTGGGGACCTTCAATGCTGCAGAAATGTTTTGGTACCCTTGCCCAGACACAATCCTGCCTTGGAGCTCCACAGACAATTCCGCTCTGACATGCACTGTCAACTGTGGAACCTTATAAAGACAGGTGTGTGCCTTTCCAAATCATGCCCAATCAATTGAATTTATCACAGATGGACAATCAAGTTGGGGCGGCAGGGTAGCCTAGTGGTTAGAGCGTTGGACTAGTAACCGAAAGGTTGCAAGTTCGAATCCCCGAGCTGACAAGGTACAAATCTGTTGTTCTGCCCCTGAACAGGCAGTTAACCCACTGTTCCTAGGCTGTCATTGAAAATAAGAATTTGTTCTTATAGTAAAATAAAGGTTAAAAAAAAAAATGTTAGAAACATCTCAATGAGCTCATTTCCGAGTCTCATAGCAAATGGTCTGAATACTTATGTAAATAAGATATTTCTGTTTTAATTTTTCAATACATTTGCTAAAATTTCGAAAAACCTCTTTTCACTTTGTCATTATGGGGTATTGTGTGTAGATTGATGAGTATTATTTAAAAAATATAAATATTTTAGAATAAGGCTGTAATGTCAGAAAATCTGGACGAAGGGAAGGGGTCTGAATATTTCCTGTATGTCAAACTGACCTTGGATTGGTGCTTAGGGGCCACACATCATTCTGCATCTAGACACAGGGGAAGGGACTGTGATTAAGGTGTCTGAGCATTGTCTAGGATGTGTCTTTGTGTATGACCCCTTGGAATGCAGTGACTTGGAAGAAGAGTAACGTTCTGATAAGGAGCAGCCCGTCCCATGTGGTCAGGGCTGAGGGGGAGCAGCACTCCCTACTGATAACCCAGATGAGGTCTGGAGACGCTGGGACATACTGCGTCACCGCTGTCAACGCGGCCGGGAAAGCATCCTGCAACGCCACGCTCTACATCAAATCAGGTGAGCGGGGTTACAGACAGACACACTCACACAGGCATGAACACAGAAGGACATACATTCTAGTTGATCAATTGACTAGGAATTAAAGGCACACCATTTTTATTTTGTCTGGGATGCACACACTCACACACACACACACACACACACACACACACACACACACACACACACACACAGACAGACAGACAGACAGACAGACAGACAGACAGACAGACAGACAGACAGACAGACAGACAGACAGACAGACAGACAGACAGACAGACAGACAGACAGACAGACAGACAGACAGACGCAGGCAGGCAGGCAGGCAGGCAGGCAGGCAGGCAGGCAGGCAGGCAGGCAGGCAGGCAGGCAGGCACATGCACTCACACACGCAAACACCACAACTCCCCATCCTAATCCCCTGTTAGCTCTGCTCTGACATTTTGTCTTCATAACAACAAAGGGGCATCCCATCCCTAGCACATGCTCCATTCACAGATAGTTGCCATGGCAACTCATAATTTGTGAAAGGCATTTGAAAGGTATTTCAAAACAAAGACTTGCCTGCCAGTCACTAAAGGTCCTCGGGTTTTCAGTCAGTTAGGCGGATGTTCAAAACTGGGGATTAGTCTTTGTCAACAGAATGAGTATTCCTCTTGGACATAAAACTTTAGTTTGTGTATTATTAGCTGAGATGTCTGTTGGTTCGGTCAATAGTCAATAGTTAGAATTGTGGTTATATAAAAAGATAAATCACACCACAGCTCTCAATGCAGACAAACAGTACCACTCCTGCATCAAATCAAAATGCAACCACAGTCCTTTCCAGTCACTTGAGTAATGGCTGCAATAATACAATTATTACCTCAAACAGAAACACACAGATCTCTGTGACAATCCAATATACATACACTATGCTCATAAATGTCTCTTAGAGCCACTCCTTCCATATCTTTTGAGGAAGCCAAACTATTGAAACTTCCTTTGAATGTGTCACAAGCTCTTTATCCAGTCCTGTAATGTCTCTGCACAGTGTTACCCTGTAGAGTGAACGCTACTGCTGTAGTTTTCTGGCACTAGCTCAGCGTCCAGGCCTGCTTGGCCATATTAGGCCAGTGGAGGCTACCACTAGGTATTTATAGCAGCCTCTTGTTCTCAATGGCGGTCTGTTGTAATGTCCCAGTGTGAGATTAATGTTACGATCACAGACCCTTTCTTTATCTGCGATGATTCGAGTCAGGGGAATTGCCAAACTCATGCACAACGAGATTATGAGTCATGTTGCTATGGTTCTCTGGGGTGGGTGAGGATTTTGGCGCATCAAGTTGGGATTTATACGGTAGTGTATTAGAGGAGATTTAGGGTATTAAACGTCTGAATTTAACCTACGTACATCAAATGCTGAGTTTTTGCAACTGAAGTATATACCCACAATATGAGATGCTTTCCAAAAGTATTTGGTGTTTATGAATCACATAAATACTGCAATATTGCAGTCTGACTTGATTGTATCTTTTTTTTAATGTATCAAAGCCTTTAGGCTACAGGGAATGTGGGTTGATGTAATATTGTTGGAGGACAGAGAGAAGGAAAAAGAGAATTTGGAGCTGAAGAAGAAGGAGGAAAGTGAGGGGGAGAGGTGGATGAGATTGAATTGGTAGATTATTAGCAGCAGGCTAGGTCTTGCTTCATGCAGCATTTGTGTAAACGTTGGCAGCATTACAGGAATAAAGCTGGTGCTGGTTGTCTGTGCACAGGCTCGACTCAGACATGTAACTTCTGAGGTGAGTCCTCGATCTCCACATCTGAAACTTCTTAGGCATAGTTAGAAGAAATTGGAACATTTTAACATCAATGGGTTTTCACTTGTTTACTCATTCATTTCTGGTTCTGAGACCTCGAAACATCTGAAATGCCTGTATGTTCTCTGTTCTTTCTGCAGACGTCCTTGTTTAGCTTTAGTCTCTGTGATGTTGATCACTTTATCTCTACATGTGTGTGGCCAAGCAATCGAAGCAAGCAGTTTCTATATATACTAAGCTACCCTGTTCTTTTTCCTAACAGGAGAGAAACTTTTCTTAGTTTATCTATAGTTTTTGTCGATTGCTCTCATTCTATTGTCAGAACATTGTCTATCTTGCCAGTGAAATTGAATTCTGAAGCCCATGGTTTTTGTAAAGAGGTGGCTGCTATAATACTATGGTTCCTCTGTGGAGCTGAATGAACTGTGACTTGTGGAGAGGCTGGTGGTGGAGACAGTGTGTCTCCTGTGGCACTGGGCTAGTCTCACAGAATGATTGGGTCAGGGATTCAGGGATTAATCCATTATCTGTCCAGCGCTGGTCACTTCAAAGGGTCTCTCAGCAATGTGTGTGTGTGTGTGTGTGTGTGTGTGTGTGTGTGTGTGTGTGTGTGTGTGTGTGTGTGTGTGTGTGTGTGTGTGTGTGTGTGTGTGTGTGTGTGTGTGTGTGTGTGTGTGTGTGTGTGTGTGTGTGTGTGTGTGTGTGTGTGTGTGTGTCTCCATCGATCCAGCCAAATCTCTCATCTCTTCAAACACTCTTGTCACCATGGTGATACAAGTAGAGCAACACACAAGCAGAACAGGAGACAGTGGAACACTCATATGCTGCTTGTTGGGAAGCTAATTTTGAATATTCTAGCAATTCAGTTAATGCTTATTGCTACATTCTCTGAGCTTTATGCCTCACAAACACTATCAAGTTACAATGCGTCCATTTTGTTAACTATGTTGCCATATCGGGCTGGTGCATTAACGTCTTTGTGGAATTATTGTGAGTAATGTTTGATCTATATTACAAAATGAATGTTTATTACCCTGCCTCGCTCTGTGTTGCATAGACAGGACAATGCGCTTGTTCTGTTCATTTTGATACTGTAAAGGATCGTGCTCACATGGGGCACCATTTTGTAGGGACCAGTGGAGGCTGGTGGGAGGAGCTATAGGAAAATGGGCACATTGCAATGGCTAGAATGGAATGAATGCAGATGAGTCAAACGTGGTTTCCATATGTTTGATGTGTTTGATACAGTTCCATTACAACCATTACAATGAGCCCGTCCTCTTATAGCTCCTCCCACCGGCCTCCTCTGGTGGGGACACCCTTAAAATACATTAAAATTATACAGTTGATGATAAACAAGTATTACGTTGTTTCTCCAGAGCTGACCCAGGTTCATGGTGGGAAGCCGAGCAGCTTGCCCCTGGTGGAGGTCACGAGTCCCCTCCAATCAGACGAGGAGTACCTGAGCCCCCTGGAGGAGGTCATGGAGATTGGAGAACCACTCTCACGAGGGGTGGGGCCACAGTCTAAATATGCCTTCTTCAACGATCCTCCCTCCTTTCAGGTAAAGAAGATTCAGGGGGCATCTCAATAGTCTCAGGGAGATTTCTCCCTGATTGAGTAT
>NW_026288905.1:0-70000 GCF_023373465.1 Oncorhynchus keta | reverse complement strand
ATATTCTGTGGTACAAGGTATGATAAGAGTCAATGGATGGATATCATATCATTCACCACATAAACTTATTCTGCAGTGATTAAGCAGGTTGTTGGATGATTAACTCTGTTGTGGTTCCAGGAAAAGAGACCTACTCCTCCATGATAGTTGATCAAGTGGAATTGATTGTGGTTATCTGTTCTGTGGTTCCAGGATGACACTCTGCTGTCAGAGAGCAGTCACTTCACCTTTGTGTACGATGATACGGAGTGTTCCCTGGTGGTGCTGAACGCCCGGCCTGAGGACTCAGGGGTGTACACCTGCACCGCCAAGAACCTGGCTGGGCAAGTCTCCTGCAAGGCTGAACTCACCGTCCACAAAGGTCAGGACCATAGTCTATATTGTCTGAAATGTATAAGGATATATACAGATATTGGAATAAGTCTGGAAAACATCTACAAGAATGATACTTTGTGCTTACATAATTGATGAAATACTGTTGATTAACACACCCTTATGGTAAGCTGTTAAAGACTCTTGTTGAAAAGTGTGCTTTTTCTGCACACTGAATATTGTTAACACAGGCTTTTCCTATTATTTGTTGGTGCCAGAAATGTCAGTTTTAGTTGGATTGCATCTGTTTGTCCTTGTAATATCTCAGCCAAAACTTGTTGTAATCGAGAGTTAAACAACCAAATCTGCTCCATATGGGTTGGACCACAAGGTGTCTGAGACTATTAAACCATCTGTCAGCCCACACGCACACACACACACACACACACACACACACACACACACACACACACACACACACACACACACACACACACACACACACACACACACACACACACACACACACACACACACACACACACACACACACACACACACACACACACACACACACACAAACACACACACCAACCCACATTAACCTTGCCCCCTGTTCCAACCCTCTTCCTGCAGTGAGGAAGGAGGTGGAGGAGCCCATGGAGGATGAGGGGTCCATTTTGAGGAAGATGCGGAGGCTGACTGATTACTATGATGTACACAAGGAGATAGGACGGTGAGTCATGGACCAGGCAATCACCAACATCATCCGCTCAGCCAGGCTATCTCTTCAGTATTTAAAGGCTCTGCGAGTGGTAGCTACTATCTGTATTAAATTGCACTGTGAACGGTGGCCACAAAGGTCAGTAGGGGGAATTCCACCACACCAAACAACACCCTGACTGCATAATGATAGCAGACAGAAATAGAGGAGAGGTGAGTCACCCGTCAATAGAGGAACACATCACAAAGGCTTTTGTTTTTCTCTGGTAGAGCTTGACTTGACTGACCAGAAGTTGAACGATAACAAGGTGTCACGTACCGTTTAATACTCATGTCCCTTAACTTTCTCAACTAGGACTTTTGCTTTCTCAGAACTCAATCCCATTGAAATATTTGGTCATTCTCCTAGAGTTATTGCATTGATATCATCATTGTACGACTGTTTTCCAGTGGGGCGTTCTCCTATGTGAAGAGGGTGTCTGAGAAGAAGGGGAAGGTGGAGTACGCAGCCAAGTTCGTGTCTGCGAGGGCCAAGAGGAAGGCCTTGGCCCTGAGAGAGATGAACCTTCTGTCAGAGCTGAACCACGAGAAAATCCTCTACTTCCATGACGCCTTTGAGAAGAAGAACATGGTTGTCATCATCACTGAGCTGTATCCTTTCACTGACTGATTCTTTGATTCATTTCAGTTGTCAGAAAACCCACAACATGATGACCTAACCGGTTCTGCGCATGCGTCCGCGTTCGCCATCATGCGCATGTTGATTTTGTATATCACCACCAGACGCTTTCACGACACGCAGGTTAAAATACCAACTGTGAACCAACTCTATTCATTTGGGGAGAGGTCAAAACACATTAAACATTCATTGACATTTAGCTAATTTGTTGCTAACTAATTTGTCCTGGGCGATAAACCAAAGACAGTACAGTATTCAAATAGGCTAAAACACTTGTAGGTGATGTCATGGTGACGTTGGCTAGCAAAGCTCATGTATAGAAACAGGTCATTGGGTCTCACGCCGGACTGCGACTGTGCAGGCCGTTAAATCAAAGGCATTCCTTCCATATAAAGTTGTTTTTGTCAGTTTGTCAAGGTTGGAAAAATAACATGTTCAACTCCTTAAGACATTGGCTCCAATCTAGGTTGTGTCTTTAGATTTTGAGAAGAATCTTTCACTTCTCAAACACCAAACCCCGGTCTAGTCTGTTTGGTCTGTTTCACAAGTGTTCCCTTGAGTCTTGCGATGTAGCGCCTCTGGATTGAGAAAACATTGGTATATTTTACCTGAAATGCTTATAGCCCTTTTTTCTGTATCTATGTAGAATTTTGACTCATTTTGAGTCACTCAAAGTAATGTGTTCTCTACTCCAACAATTCATCCACAGATAAAGAGGAAACCTAGTTAGTTTTTACTTAGTTTTCTTTGATTCATCTCTCCTCGTTCATTCTTCTTCTTCTTCTTCTTCTGTGGATTTTATATGGCGGTTGACATTACCACCGCCAACTTGACTAGAGTGTGGACCCCGATCATCTTTCAATCACCCATGTGGGTATATGCTTGTAAAAACCAATGAGTAGTATGGAGAGGCGGGACTTGCAGCGCGTCACGTGTCTAAAATAAAACTATTTTTGCACTTGGATACACAGACGCTCGTGAGCAGTTTGGATGAAATGATTGAATAACATGTATGTGTACATTTATTTTGCAACACTCGCGCACCACCGTGGGCAGTCTGGTCAGCATGGAAGAAGCCACATTACAAGAGATGAACATTTTGAATGTAACATGTCCTCTGAGACAGTATTGTATTGGTTGCGACAAGGTTCTTTCCCTGTTAATCTAACATATCTCATCTATGTAATACTGTTGCATCAAAAACTAAAGCCATCAATGTACTCAATTTGGCCCAGGTTTCCACCAAAACTAACATCGTGGTTCCTAGAATTGTTTGTTTTCAAATTATATTCATTTTTGTTTACAGCTAGATCCAAAATGGATCAAAATATGGCATTGATCCAACGTCTTTGCATAAAATCCTCTCCATGAACATACCAGAGCCAAGAGCCTTCTTCCCACCTTCTTCCCACTGTGTGGATGAGAGAGAACTGCTGCATAGCATTAATCTCGATGTCCTTTCTGCTCCCCTGGAGGCATGACTGAACCGAAGCGCTACTTTCTCCTGACTCATCACAGATTGGTTTCATTACCAGGAGACACCATGTGTGGGAGTTTGGTTCATTTATTATAAAAAATGTAATTTGCCTCCCACTTGGACTATAGCGATAAGGTTATCACCATAGACTTATATAGACATTGCATCATTGTATCTGTCTCATGATGGCGCCTGTGAGAGCATGTGCAACGCCATTGAGGCCATCTCTATTTTGAAGTAGTCCACCTTCTACTACGTCAATGAGTTGGTGAACAAACTGAAAGGGTGCATAGTGCCACCTGTACTGTGTTGTTTGCTCACGAGTATAATTCATTGGCTGATCCCTTCTGATGACACAAATGGAATCATGTGATCCTTCCATAACCCATAGGAAGTCCCACCCAGTTGATTACTTCAAAATGGTGAAAGTCCTCAATGGCGCTGCCCATGCTAAAATGGGATTTTGGGCACTAGAGTCCTCTATCTATCTCTATGGTTATTACACACTATACCTCTATTCTCCTTAACTGCTGTGTGAAGATGCCATGAGGAACTTCTGGACCGACTGACCAAGAAGACTACCGTCATGGAGTCTGAGGTTTGCCTTGGCCTGTTGGCCTTATGTTTGAGTGTGCTTTGGATTGTATGGAAAAATCTACCAAAAACGACTCAATTATCTTTATCTAAAAGATAGCGAAATTCAGTAAAATATATTTTTTTAATATGTTGAGCGTACAAGAATGTAGAAAACAGAAAGTAGAATATAGAATGTAGACTGTAGATTATAGAATGTATAATATAGAATATATACCGAACAAAAATATGAATGCAATATGTGACAATTTCAACAATTTTACTGAGTTACAGTTCATATAAGGAAATCAGTTAATCAAAATTAGATAAATAAATTAGGCCCTAATCTATGGATTTCATAGGCCCACTCACTTGGGAGCCAGGCACACCCACTGGTGATCCTGGACCAGTCAAACAGATATAGTTTTCCCCCACTAAA
This sequence comes from Oncorhynchus keta, assembly GCF_023373465.1. NCBI lineage: Eukaryota > Metazoa > Chordata > Actinopteri > Salmoniformes > Salmonidae > Oncorhynchus > Oncorhynchus keta. Next base: position 65,797 of record NW_026288905.1, on the reverse strand, counting down.
TGGCTTTATTACAGACAGAAATACTCCTCAGTTTCATCAGCTGTCCGGGTGGCTGGTCTCAGACAATCCCGCAGGTGAAGAAGCCAGATGTGGAGGTCCTGAGCTTGCGTGGTTACACTTGGTCTGCGGTTGTGAGGCCGGTTGGATGTACTGCCAAATTCTCTAAAACGACGTTGGAGGCAACTTTTGGTAGAGAAATTAACATTCAATTCTCTGTCAAAAGCTCTGTTGGACATTCCTGCAGTCAGCATGCCAATTGCACGCTCCCTCAAAACATGAGACATCTGTGGCATTGTATGACAAAACTGCACATTTTAGAGTGGCCTTTTATTGTCTGCGGTACAAGGTGCACCTGTGTAATGATCATGCTGTTTAATCAGCTTCTTGATATGCCACACCTGTCAGGTGGATGGATTATCTTGGCAAAGGAGAAATGCTCACTAACAGGGATGTAAACACATATGTGCACAACATTTGAGAGAAATATGCTTTTTGTGAGTAAATAAGATTTCTGGGATGTTTTATTTCAGCTCATGAAACATGGGACCAACACTTTACATGTTGTGTTTATATTTTTGTTCAGTGTAGAATATGTAAAATATAGAATGTAGAATGTAGAATATAGAATACAGAATGTAGAATATAGAATGTCAAATGTGTTAAAGGAGATATTCTGTGCTGCAGATCCGGTCCAGTGTTCAGCAGGTGCTTGAAGGGGTTAGCTACCTTCACCAGAAAGACATTGCTCATCTTGACATCAAGGTACATCAGATTCCCACTGTGCAAGGGACAAATACAGTACTTTAATCACAAGCTATTACACAGTGCATTCGGAAAGTACTCAGACCCCTCGACATTTTCCACATTTTGTTATATTACAGTTTTATTCTAAAAAGTATTTTTTTAAATTGCCCCTCATCAATCTACACACAATACCCTGTCATGTGCCTTTTACTGAGGAGTGGTTTCCGTCTGGCCACTCTACCATAAAGGCCGGATTAGTGGAGTGCTGCAGAGATGGTTGTCTTTCTGAAAGGTTTTCCCATCTCCATAGAGGAACTCTAGTGCTCTGTCAGAGTGACCATTGGGTTCTTTGTCACCTCCGTGACCAAGGCCCTTCTCCCCCTATTGCCCCAGTTTGACCGGGCGGCCAGCTCTAGGAAGAGTCTTGGTGGTTCCAAACTTCTTCCATTTAAGGTGGAGGCCACTGTGTTCTTGGGGACCTTCGATGCTGCAGACATTTTTTGGTACCCTTCCCAAGATCTGTGGCTCGACACAATCCTGTGTCGAAGCTCTACAGACAAATTTCTTCGACCTCATGGCTTGGTTTTTTGCTCTGACATGCACTTTCAACTGTGGGACCTTATATAGACAGAGGTGTTCCTTTCCATATCATGTCCATTCAATTGAATTTACCACAGTTAGACTCTAATCAAGTTGTAGAAACATCTCAGGGATGATCAATGGAAATGGGATGGACCTGAGCTCAATTTCGAGTCTCATAGCAAAGCGTTTGAATAATTATGTAAATAAGGTATTTCTGATTTTTACAAATTCTAAAAGCCTTTTTTGCTTTGTCATTATGGAGTATGGTATGTACATTGCTTAGTTTTTTTTAATTGAATCCATTTTAGAATAAAGCCGTAACGTAACAGATGTGTAAAAAGTCAAGGGGTCTGAATACTTTCAGAATACACTGTATAACAGATACTTCTGCAATTATCAACTTACTTAATATAACAAGGAAAGAATATTTCAAACCCCAGAATACATACTACTCAGAAACCAATGTATTTTCCTCACTCAAAACATGTACACTAAAATGAATAACATTACACAAATCAAGTCATAGTTTTACATAGATCAAATAACAGAGTCTCTAATGTACATTTTATTTGTATTTTAGAATATTAGCATGAAAATCTGTAGCCAATTGGACGGAAACCTAGCTTATGTTCATAATAATTCCCTGTTTTCATCCAACCCACCCAGCCTGAGAACATCCTGATGGCAGGCCGACACAGTGACAAGATCCGCATCTGTGACTTTGGCAATGCCGTCAAGCTGGGGACCAATGAAGCCCACTACTGCAAATACGGCACTCCGAATTTGTTGCTCCGGAGATCGTTAACCAAACGCCAGTCTCCAAGGCAACAGACATCTGGTGAGCACCTGGTCGGGGGAGGGGGCTGGAGACCCCTTTAATCTATTTCCTGATTAATCATGATTTTATCGCTCTCTCCCTCTCTCCTTCATCTTGCCCTCTGAAAGTCATTTGTCTCCCTCTCTCTGTTCACAGGCCTATTGGGGTTATCACTTACCTATGGTGAGTGGTTAAGGTTCTGGTTGGACTAAGAACATGATAAATGTGTCTGGTCGAGATATTCTTAGAATTCAATACACCTTTTGCATTACATTTCTGTCAATCTTGAAATGTAATTTTTCACCACACTCTATAACCTCAGTAAGCAAAACACCAATGCATATCACCTGCATATTGTTTGCATATTGCCACAGGCTTCAATTAGCCCACTTAAAATGGATTTGACAGCAAGGAAACAGTCTCAGTAAAGACTATTAACATAACATATTTCCCTTCTAGTCTGACTGGTGTGTCTCCTTTTGCTGGGGAGAACGACAGATGCACCGTCCTCAACATCAGGAACCAAAATGTGGCTTTTGAGGAGAGTATGTTTGCTGACCTCTGTAGAGAGGCCAAGGGATTCGTCATCAAACTGCTGGTGGCTGACAGACTGTGAGTGTTATTGATGATAATGCCTTGGTATAAATTGATTGTAAGGAATTCCCTTATATTAGGAATACAAACCATTTCAACACAAAATAAGACCAGAAAATAAGACCAGAAAAGAAGTGTTTGGGACTTAGTGTTTTATTTGTCACCGTGTGATGTTTTACTCTCAGGAGGCCTAACGCTACAGAGAGCCTTCGCCACCCCTGGTTCAAGACTTCAATAAAAGACAAGAGCATCAACACAGCGATCCTAAAACAGGTCTTATCTCGAAGACGTTGGCAGGTAAGGCATTAATTATTTCTGTAAGTAGTACATAGTAGTACACTTCAATGAATCCCTCTAAGTACCTTCCAAATTACTCCTTTAACACGTCCCCTTTTCCCTATCTCTACCCAGCGTTCCCTCATCAGCTACAAATCCAAGATGGTGATGCGCTCCATCCCTGAGCTTCTCAACGACTCGTCCAACCACATCTCCATCGCTGTGGCCCGTCACCTCAAAGAGGGATCGCCCCCACCCTCCTCATCCTCTGACTCGGACGAAGATGTGGACGAACTCCCCTTCATCCCCATGCCTCTATCCATGGTCTTCTCCGGCTCCAGGGTCTCCCTCAACGAGATACCAGGTGACGAGGACGTCACAGGACCGCCTTCCAGGGACAATGGGACAGTGGAAGGGGCGTGGTTAACCCGGCACAGGGAACAGCCCATAGAGGAGGTGGTGTCCAAAAAGGAGGCCAAGGAATTAGGAGGAAGCAGAGGAACGAGAAAAAGGGTAACAACCGAGGAAGATGGCGGGTCTTCGGAAGAGGAGAAGACTGCAGTGAGAACGAAGAGAGTCCCCCTGAAGAAGGGCTCGAGTGTGGAGGAGGATGACACTCAGACGAAGTCCCGGAGAGCGACGATGAGGAGGGGCAGTTCAGCTGACTCGGCCCTGCTTCTCCACATTGAGCCAGAGGTGGGAGCTGTGGAGGAGGGCAAAGAAGACAATGGCGAAAAAAGCCTTAAAAAGGCAGTTTCCATGGAGCTACCAAATCGGAGCCCCAGTCCTGGGGCGGCTAAGATGAGCCAGGAGGACTATGCCCTCAAACTGGAGTTGATGAGACAGAGGCTACTGAGGGGAGGCAACAGCAAAAGCGGCCTGCGAGGTCCCCTGCTGGAGACCCTAGGAATGGACGACGAGAGGCGAACCTCATCCCTGGACCGACACTTGAGGAGATCCAGGGTGGGGGCGCCAGAGCGGTCGCTGGCCAGAGCAGCCTCTACCGAATGTGCAGTGGAGGACACAACCAAAATCAAAATGTTCCAGAAGAGTTCCTCTTTCAGTCAGGGAGACTCGGAGCCCATGCCCCTACACCGGCAGTTTGGAGCCCCCTTAGAGATCCCCACTAGCACATCTAGCCATAGCACTGAGAGGAGAGACAGTGCTGAAAGGACCCAGAGCATTGAGAGGAACGCACAGGGGAAAGACCTCCAGGAGGCCACTTCCATATCAGCAATTACAGAGCAGACCAGGCTGGATTCCAGACCTTACTCTCATGTGCCCTCCTCCTCCATACAGCCCACCCCAGTCAAAGAGGACCAAGGAGTGAGGGAAGAGAAAAAGCAAGAGGAGAAGAAGAAGAGCAAGTCTGAGGAAACTTCTGAAAGAGATGAAGAGATGGAGAGAAGGACCAAAGCACAGGAGAGGGTTGATAGATACGAGTCGAAGAGGGAGATTTCCCAGGGCAGGTCTCCTACTGTGTTAGCTCCTGTGATTGTCATAGAGGAGGAGGATACTGAGGAAGATGAAAGAAAGTTAAAGAAAGAAGAGGTGAAAGCAAAAGGTTGTGATTCTCCAGGGGTTACGCCTACAGGAAAAACGTCTGCGTATGCCAACGTGATGCAAACTATTGTAGTACCATCTGGAAAACCTGATAGCAGCCGGAGATCTCAATCTACACCTAGCCCCACATTTCCTGAACACCCTGCCGTCTTCGCCAAGGTGGCCACCGAACGCCCAACAAGCCCAACCATCTCGACTAGCTCGTCTATGGTCCCAGACCGCCCCACCACCCCACGCCAACCTACCACGCCACTCAGAACAGATATCAAGGACATAGACTCGGAGGAAGTCTTTGAATCCAGGTTCAAGAAGCGTGAGTCATCCCTTACCCGTGGGCTCCGGAGACTTACCAGGACCAAATCAGAAGAGAAGTCCCCGACCCTTCCCCGTAAGACAGGCGAGGGTGAGGAGGTATACCGGCCGGGGCGTCTGGGGGCTCCGCTGGAGATGGTGCCCCAAGGATTGCAGGAGAAGTCCAAGTCCGTCCAGGACTTGAGGGAGGTGGAGGGAGACACAGGGTCCCTGGGCATCATTGGACGGTTCTCCATGCGCACCAAGAGGACCCCGTCCATAGATAAAAAGGAGGAGAAGTCAAAGGAGACTGAGCCTGCATCCAGTAAGCGCAGGGTGTCCTGGGCCATAGGCCGCAGTAAGAGTCTGGACACGACAGAGCTGGACAATATTGAGGCTCGGAGAGAGCAGGAGGTGAGAGAACGCAAAAAGATGGAGGAGTCGTCTGTCTTCGCCATGCGGCGGAAGTTCGAGAACAAAGTAGCGGGTATCTCAGCCAGTTTGAGGAGCAAGTCAGAGGAAAGGAAGGAGGAGAAAGAGGCCAAGCGACGCGTGGAGGAAGAGAAAAGTCGGAAAGATGCAGAAGAAAAGGATTTTAAGAAGGTCAGTGATTCCCCCGTCTTGGCGATGAGGAAGAAGTTTGAGAACAAGGTGGCAGGAATTTCTGGGAAAGTCCGAAGCCAGTCAGAGGATAGAAAAGAGATGGAGGAAGAGAAGCCAGAGGGAAAGAAAACTCCACTGTTTTCCCGTCATCGACATTCCCAGTCCGAGGGAAGAGGTCTCAAAGAGATGGGGATCCCAGAGAATCAGCTAGCCAAACAGACAAACAAAGAATCCAAAGTATCCAAGGAATCCATTGGGTCTGCATCAAGCCTTCATTCCGAAAAGTCAAAAAGTCAAAAGTCGCTCAGTAAGTAATATGTATCTTGATATATTATACTGGCTAAGATGACATTGGGAATTTCAATCAAATATCAATCAAATGTATTTATAAAGCCCTTTTTACATCAGTCCTCTTCTGGCTGTGCCAGGTGTAGATTATACAATCTCAGAAAACAGGATTCCTAAAGGTTTCTTCAGCTGTCCCCATAGGAGAACCCTTTGAAGAACCCTTTTTTGGTTCCAATTAGAACTCTTTTGGGTTTCATGTAAAACCCTCTCGGGAAAGGGTTCTACCTGGAACCAAAAAGGGTTCTTCAAAGGGTTCTCCTATGGGGACAGCTGAAGAACCCTTTTAGGTTCTAGATAGCAATTATTTTTCTAAAAGTGTAAGAGTACATGGCTATAATGGCCAGATCATTCTTCAACATGTTCAAACGTTCAAAGATCACCAGCAGGGTCAAATAATAATCACAGTGGTTATATAGGGTGCAACAGGTCAGCACCTCAGGAGTAAATGTCAGTTGGCTTTTCATAGCCGATCATTCAGAGGTCGAGACAGCAGGTGGTGGGAGAGAGGGTAAAATAGCAGGTCCTGGATCAGCAGCACAACCAGGTGGACTGGGGAACGAGGACAGCCAGGAGTCATCAGGCCAGGTAGTTCAGAGGCATGGTCCTAGGTCTCAGGTCCTACGGGAGGGGAGAGTGAGAGAGTGAGAGAGTGAGAGAGAGAGAGATAAAGCCCTTGAATTGAATTGAGAGAGAGAGAGATGGGGTAATTAGAGAGAGCACACCTAAAATCAAAGGGCACCAGATAAGATAGGAGAATTCCACCAGATAGGACAGACTGACACTAGCCCCCAGGCACATAGACTATTGCAGCCTAGATCCTGGAGATATTAGCTCACCTCCTCAGGTTCCTCTGTCTCAGCTGTTTGCCATTATGTCGTGTCCTCCACAGCTCCAGAGACTGACAGGCGGTCGCGGTGGGACAGGTGGGGTCTGGGCAGGAGCAGGAAGGATAAGACCCCTCTCAGACTGACCTCCCCTCAGCCAAAGATGAGGGGTCATCAGGCAGCCTGCAGTACTCCCGCACTTCCTCTAGTACTGTCTGCTAAATTCAGCAACCAGTTGCCTTTATGTTGAATGTGCATACAGAGTTGGTGTTTGGCAATGAAAGCTGCACACTGCTTTTACATTCTAAATTCATTCTCAGTGTTCAATAATATTATTAAGCCACACCCTTGTTTTTCCCAGACTTCCCTCCTGTGTTCCACATCAAGCTGAGGGACCACGTCTTATTGGAGGGTGACCCTGTCACTCTTAGCTGCCTCCCGGCTGGCAGCCCCCACCCACAAATCAGCTGGACTAAAGGTAAGAACTCATAGAGCTGACAGACACAACACTCTTTGCAACAGCGCTGTCTAATAAAGCTTTACCGTAGGAGCTGCTGCTGAAACGTTGGTCGTTGCCGTGAAGGGATGATATATTGTCATAACCCATCATAGCTCATACTTACATGGTGCCCTGTGTGAGCACGACTTCCTAAACTTGTGTTGATGTTAGAGATTGCTCATTATTTCCATCAAGTTTCTCATTGAATCCTAGATAAACACCTTTTGAAATAGGACTGTAAAATGACACATTACTTTACAGGATGCCACTGTAATTGTTATTGTTGATGGGTTTACTTGTCCACAGATAAGAGACCACTGGAGATGGACGACAGGATGAGTCTGATCTCCTGTCCAGACGGCAGGCAGCTCGTTACGATCATGAAGACCAGCAGGAGGGACGCAGGGCTCTATGAGTGTGTGGCCAGTAACCCCTTAGCCAGCGTCACCAGCTCCTGCACACTGTCCCTGGCCTGTGAGTAACATGTTATACAGGAAAATGTTATTATCAACGACAATCTGTTGTTTAGATTCGTGGAGAAACAGGAACATATATATTTTTGAAGCCGTTATCTTCATGTGATATTCTAATATCCTGGACCTGTAAAGTCTGTTGTTTAGATTCGTGGAGAAACAGGAACATATATATTTTTGAAGCCGTTATCTTCATGTGATATTCTAATATCCTGGACCTGTAAAGTCTGTTGGACCTGTAAAGTTGTTGTTTAATTGCAGGAACATATATATTTTTTGAAGCCATCTTCAAATTCCCTGGACCTGTAAAGTCTGTTGTTTAGTTCGTAAAACATGAACATTTATTTTTATCCTGAAGCACTTCATGTGAATTCCAGAAAGTCTGGGAATATTTGCCCTTCTTCAAAAAATCTTTACGATGTGATGAACCTTGAAAGGTTTAGGTAATAGGATTTGTGTTCCAGTGTGAATGCAATGCATATTAATGACATGGGCATAAATATTAATGTAGTTTACTTACAGCTGATTAAACAAATGGCTTTTTGCCTTGAATTTACAACCTCTTTCTAATCATTCCAAGAGGAGAGTGCTGCTTATTACAAAAAGAAAGATGCGCTCCCAGGTTGGAATCCAATGTGTTAGAATCAAATAATCAACTGTCACTCAGACAGTCCATCTAGCTACTACAGATTCCATCTAGCTACTACAGATTCCGATCTTAATTTGACCCAGTTTTTCACAGCAAGAAAAGAATCCTGCAGCAACAAGAAATGTGAATTATTATGTGGATTATAATTAATATTATTTCTTTGTAGGGGTTGATACATTTTTCGTTAAGGCAAATAAAGTCTGACATTTTAATGTGGAAATTACAAACTTTAGAAGTCTTTTTTTTTAGTTCCTGCAACAACAGGATGATCAAATTATGATTTGGCATCTGTTGGTTCTTGTCCAGACAGCAGGCTATAAATAACAATAAAAATAAAATGTCAAATACCCATCAGCAAAGCGACAGAACTAGGTGACTCCAGACACTTGATGGCCTCTCTCTCTCTATTCAGGTGTCAGACTCAATGCGCTACATTTCAGTTCGATTTTCACAGCTTCAAATTGTATTGCTCTGGGGACACTGTCTGGGCGTCTGCATTACTAATCCCATCTGCTGATGCTATCTGTCTCCATTTGTCATCAATCTGTTGGGTGAGATATTCCCCAGACTGCTCATCTTGTCTGAGGTCTGAGGCCTTGGCTCGATCAGTCTCTGTGGTGGGCAGCCTTCATTAAAATGCATCATCATATCAGGGTGAAAACCTATTAGTGCTGTGTATGGTTTGCGTAAAAGAAATGCTCAAACCCATCTACTCTGTCCTCTGTGGTTTCTCCTCTTTCAATTGGATATCTCCATCCTTCCACTCTGTGACACCCCACCCCATCCAAACTCTCCCCATCCCCAAACCTCCCCTCTGTGACACCCTAACTCATCAAAATATGTGACAATAAAACATTGTTTTTTAAACTCAAACTTCCCCCTCCACCAAACCCTCCTTAACATCTCCCCCTCCACCCCACTTTCATCTCCCCCACTCTTTCATCTCCCCTCTATCCTGCTTCATCTCCCCTCCAACCCTCTCCCCTACACCCCACCTTCATCTCCCCTACACCCCACCTTCATCTCCCCTCCCCCCACCTCCACCCCAACTTCATCTCATCCCTCTCCTTCACATCATCTCCCTCTCCATCCACCCCCTTCATCTCCCCTCCACCCCACCTTCATCTCCCCTCCATCCCTTCTTCATCTCCCCTACACCCTACCTTCATCTCCTCTCTACCCCTCCTTCATCTCCCCTCTACCCTCCTTCATCTCCCCTCCACCCTCCATCCCCCTCTACTCCTCATCTCCCCCTCCTTCATCTCCCCTCTACCCCTCCTTCATCCCCTCCACCTTCATCTCCCACCACCCTATCTTAATCTCCCCTCACCCTACCTTCATCTCCTCCCCCCTCCACCCTACATTCATCTCCTCCCCTCCCCTCCTTCATCCCACCTCCTTCATCTCCCCTCCACCCCACCTTCATCTCCCTCCCCCCTCCTTCCCCCCTCCACCCTCCTTCATCTCCCCTCTACCCCTCCTTCATCTCCCCTACACCCCACCTTCATCTCCCTCCATCCCCACCCTCCTTCATCTCCCCTCTACCCTCCTTCATCTCCCCTCCACCCTACCTTCATCTCCCCTCTCCACCCTACCTCCTTTCATCCTCCTCCTCCTCCATCTCCCCTCTACCCTCCTCCCCCTCTACCCCTCCTCACACCTTCCAGGTGTCCCCAAAAGGCCAGGCACCCCGGAGGTTCCCCAGACATACAACAACACAGCCCTGGTGCTATGGAAACCAGCCGACACCAAGCCCCCCTGTAGCTACTCTCTGGAGAGGAAGACAGAAGGTGGGTTGACATTCATCTCCTAGCCTGGAGTTCAAACTGATGTCACGAATGACACTGAGAATATCAATTTGGATTCCAGGCTAGTCCTCTCCATGAACTCAAGTCAAATATTAATGTTTGATTTATTTTACAGCCCATTTCACTCAAATGTATTACCCTTATTGACGGTTGGGTAGGAAACACCTTTGGCTGTCACTTTAAACACTACTGTGCAGTGAATAACTCAAACACTGGGCAAATAGTCACAGTACAAACTGGCCACATAGACTGCTAATGAGCCCTATTTCATCACGCTTTATAAGTCATTATGGTCTCATAATACGGTGAATCATTGTAGAGCCTCTACATCGTTAGGATTGTATCAAAGTGGGAATGACATGAATGTTAATATGATTTCAGGACTGATTGAATTGGATGGCTTCATACCTTGTATTACCACACAGTTACTGCCAGGCTGGGCTTTGGATGATTGCTGTAGTCTGTGTTTGTTCATTGGATTGTGCCCCACTATCTCCTCGTTACCATGTGAATGTTATTCTGTCATTCTGTTATTCCTCTGTGTGAGTTGTGACTATGACAGATAATTATGGCTCCACACCACCTTAGTGTACAGCTGATATTGTAAACATAACCTTCGTCTGTTTCACCAGCAACATGAAACACTATCTCCACCTTGTGTGAATTATAAGCACTGCAACAAATGACATTGGTGTGTAAAGTCAAAGTGACGCATATAATTTGGCTATTTGACCATATTGATATAACATAACGCAATTGGCAATCATATAAATGAAGCATTCTTTTCTTTCTCCTTTCAGGTGATGCCAACTGGCTGATCATAGCGACTGGAGTGGCTGACTGTTACTACAACGTCACAGACCTGCCACCAGGGGGCGCCTTTAGGTTCAGAGTGGCCTGCGTCAACAAGGCAGGACAGGGACCCTACAGCAACACATCGGACAAAGTCAGCCTGGACTCAACAGGTGCTGAAACACACCTTTGGACAGGGGGTTCAAATTCTGTAAATTGTGTAAATTGTGTAAATTGGGTCAAAAGAGGCGGTAAAGAAAGTTCTGCCGTTTTTTCTGTATTGTTGCATATTTGTTTCACAGAATGGTTATGATAATATGATATTGAAGAGACATGTGTTTGCTTTGCAGTAGGCGTGTCCTCTCCAGCAGTGGCCATTGTGAAGACAATCTCCTCACCTCCCTCCCACCCTGCCCCAGCAGCTACCACCTTAGTGACTGTTATCCCAAAGGTCAAACCAGCAGTAATGCAACCTCCTGGTAAAACGGTGTCCACTGTCTCTCCCTCTTCACCCTCCCTTACACAGACCTCTCTAACCTTCCCTGCTCACACCGCAGCTCTCTCTCCCTCTACACCTTCGGCCCCCGCCAGCCCTGCCATCACAACCCCTCCAACTGAACCCCTGACGGTCGCCCCTCCAACTCTCCCCTCCCCGCCTGTAGTCAAACCTCCTCCCTTCGTCCTCCCCAAACCCCAGAGTCCTGTCAATGTGGTCCCACCCATGACCCAAACCCCGCCCATCTCTCCCCCTCTCCCTCTCGTTACACCTCCTTCCACCCCCACCAAGCCCGTCATGGCATCCGTTCCTACCTACACCTCTGCCGCCACTGCCCGTATGGCCCCCAGCCCCATCCCGGCCCCCTCCTTCTCCCCCCAAGTGCTCCATTTCAGCAGTCTGAGCCCAATAGGGGAGGGGCGGGGCACCCCTGTTCGAGGGACCCCCAGGGACCGCACCACACTCAAACCAGGTGAGACAGCTCTACGACAGGGAGTCCCACAGAAGCCCTACACCTTCCTGGATGAGAAAGCCAGGTGACTGAGATGTTAGAGATGTGGTCAATATTTCTACAGCTACAGTAGTATACTATTACACTACACAGTATTGCTATTACTACTACTACTACTACTTATATGGTTAATTTCAGTCAGGGAAACAGGCTTCATGTTTAACCACAATTTATTGAGTGACTAAACTGCCGTATTGTCTCTGTCTGGCCAGAGGGCGGTTCGGTGTGGTCCGGGAGTGTCGAGAGAACGCCACAGGACACGTCTTCATGGCTAAGATCATTCCGTACGACCAGGAGACTAAGAAGTCCATCCTGCAGGAATATGAGATCCTCAAGTCTCTACACAACGACAAGGTCATGACCCTCCACGAGGCCTACGTCACCCCACGTTACCTGGTACTGGTGGCTGAGCAGTGCATTGGCAAGGAGCTGCTCCACAGCCTTATAGACAGGTGTGTGGAGCATGAGGCTCACACACACACACACACACACACACACACACACACACACACACACACACACACACACACACACACACACACACACACACACACACACACACACACACACACACACACACACACACACACACACACACACATACACAGACTTGCACACTGCTCTCAGCTGTGCTCTACAACATATCCGTGGAATAAATCTATTTTCCTGCTAAGGTTCCGTTACTCGGAGGATGACGTGGTGTGTTACCTGGTTCAGCTCCTTCAGGGTTTGGAGTACCTCCACAACAGACGCGTCCTCCATCTAGACATCAAGCCTGACAACGTCATGGTCACCAACCTCAATGTCATCAAGATCGTAGACTTTGGCAGCGCGCAGAACTTCAACCCCCTCTCCCTCAAACAATACAACAGCGGCCTGGGCACCCTGGAGTATATGTGTGAGTTGGTAACACTATTGAATTTCCCACTGGTATCTGGAACTGGTACACACCAAGTACATCTTGGGTAATAAGCTGTTATCATCACCTTGATCACTACTTTCCTCTGAACTCTCTCTCTGCTCCTTCTATGCTGGCGTGAAAAGCTCCGGAGATGGTGAAAGGTGATGTGGTCGGCCCTCCAGCTGACATCTGGAGCCTGGGGGTTCTAACCTACGTCATGTAAATATACAACGTACTCATTTCATAGTCACTATTGTCATAAGTCTGTGAAGTTGTGCAATTTATTTTTTTCTCTCAGAACTCTCATTGTCTATGATACTTTTGTTCAGGCTTAGCGGTAGGCTGCCCTTTAAGGACAAGACCCACAGCAGACTGAGACCAAAATCCAGATTGCCAAGTTTGACCCGACCAAGCTCTACCCCAACGTGTCCCAAAGTGCCTCGATGTTCCTCAAGAAGATGCTGAGTAGCTATGCCTGGTGAGCTCTTCAAAGAGTAGCTACATCATTATCTTATTTAACAAACCAGGAGTGGAGTGATGATCCAGGGTCATTTTTGACTTTTCGATCATAATGAATAAGATTACATGGAAAGTGGGGTCATAGCCTCCCGAGTGGCGCAGTGGTCTAAGGCCACTTCCACTAGATATCCTGGTTCGAGTCCAGGATCTGTTGCAGCCGGCCGCAACCCCGGAGATTCGCCCAGTGTCGCCTGGGTTAGGGGAGGGTTTGGCCGGTAGGGATGTTCTTGTCCCATCACGCTCTAGTGACTCCTGTGGCGGGGCAGGCAATGCATGCTGACACGGTTGCCAGGTGTACGGTGTTTCCTCCGACACATTGGTGCGGCTGGCTTCCGGATTAAGCGGGCATTGTGTCAAGAAGCCGTACGGCTTGGCTGGGTTGTGTTTCAGAGGACACATGGTTCTCGACCTTTGCCTCTCCCGAGTCCGTACGGGAGTTGCAGCGATGAGACAAGACTAACTACCAATTGGAAACCACGAAAAAAAGGGGTACAAAAAAGTGGGGTCATGATCCTAGATCAGTACAGGACTCCTGTGTTCTGATCCCTGATTGGACAATGTGTTTTATTGCAACGCAGGGCCCGTCCGAGCACCAAGGACTGTTTCACCCATGCATGGCTGCAGGACTCGTACCTGATGAAGCTGAGGAGACAGACGCTCACCTTCACCACCACCAAGCTGAAAGAGTTCCTGGGGGAGCACCATCGACGTCGCACCGAGGTCGCCACCAAACACAGGGTCCTCCTACGCTCCTACTCCAGCTCAGCTTCTTCAACCACATCGACCACACCAAACCTACCTAAGTGAAGGCATATGACTTATGTCAGTGTTAACTAGCCACCAGAGGGTGGAGGTATGGGGGATGTGTGGTGCACAACAGTGGGCTCCATGATAGAGGGAGGACTCTGAGTCCTCATCCCCCACAGAGTGAGGCCGTGCCTGAGTAAGTTATGGGAGTGGAGATTAGAGCCATAAGCATTGCACAAGCCCACAGACTGCATGGAGTCTCATTCTACTGAGACCTAACAGAATGAATCTTGGACAGTTCATCAACTGAGATTTGAATCCAGTTGTTGGGTTGTTGGATACCACGGTTTCAAAATATTGAGTTATCGTTTGTTTTTGGACCTGGCACGATTTGTTTCTGTTTCAGGTCTACTGTCTGCTAGTACTACTCCGAGCTTGCTATCGCAATGTGTGTAGAACTTTTAAATATATAATACAGGACATTTGGTTTGGAAAATTCATTCAATACAATTAACCTGGAACACACATATTTGTCAGTTTGATTTTAGAGCACAGCCTTATTTCTGCATCCTGATATTTGGTGGTGATTATGTGAATGTACCATCATTTATGCTGCTAATTTATGTTGCATTTATTTACACATTTCAAAAACGCAAAACCAAAAATAAAAACGTTAATGGTCATGAAATTGTATATGACCTGTTTACCTTTCTCATGTTAATTTATTTGCATGTGTGCTTTTTTTTCTTCTTTTGGGTGATTTTCTAAATACAATGAAAACAGTGCTAAAATATTGCTCACCATTGTGATTATACTGTTCATAGACACAGATAATAAACCTGTGAATATAGTAGAGTATCTTAGTAGTCAGTGGAGCAACCAGATGTCATGTGGTTGATGCTCAAGTTGAATAATAGTGCAACTTCATTGATGAAAACGGTCAGACTTTGATTATGTAGATTCTATAGTCTTCTATTGGATTTGTCACACCTCCTCACGTCATCACTGCGCCAATGGCTGGACTAGCATTCTACAGTACGTTCTGTTGATTGGACAGGTTGCTCTTAGCTTGACCAGCAGTCAGTGAGTCAATTTTGCCTAAAATGGGTCAATTTACAAACTTTATCATGTAAATGTGTTGTCCATGTAAATGGCTTACTACTTACAGATGACGCGCAGTATGTGTTCTGTTAATTTATTGAACTATTCATATCATACAATTTTGGGGCACTTTTGTCAACCATTAGGCCTACTGTCAACCATTAGGCCTACTAGAAAAAATATACAGAAAGTCCTTTTTGGTATACAGAGACTCTTATGTATTACTTTTCATCATACATACAGTATTTCTTTTTGTATGAATTTGGATGGTTGAATATTTGTAAATGTTTTAATTTGCAGTGTTTATAATGTGGAAATGGTTTAAAATGTTTTTATGAAGTAGTGTGTAATAAACTATTGATACAATTGCAAAACACGTATTCTCATTATTCTTCCCTTTAAACTGGACTCCTATTGAACTAAAGCGGTTGTCCGGACAGGGCTTGCACTTGAACGACACTCCCTATCCTTTTCCCCTCGTCGTCAGTTTCAAGGGTTCCCTAACTGGGCGTTCCTTTGAGAATATAAAAAGTTCTACAGAGTACATACAGTAGGCTACGCAAAGCAACTGATGTATTCTACTACTGTAAATTGTAAACATTCGCAGGGCGAATATAATTTCAAGTGATCGAGAGAGGAGAATATAATATTACATTTATTTGCATGAAATATTAAATACTTTCTGTCAATCAAGCTACAAAGGTAATTAAAAGTGAAGGCTATGACGAAAATAAAAGTCCCCAAGTCAGCGAAGAGGATTGTTGTCGAGGTAGAAGTAGAATGCGACGTAGTGCTTTAAACCTGTTAACAGCTTGTGGACAGCTTCTTCTCTGTCGTTAAAAGGTTTCAAGTTCCATTTTGAAAATGTATCTTTGTTTCCTTGTTACTTAAGATGCGTTCATATGCAAGTGGGAAGGTGATAATTACCAGTTGCGAAGTCGTAAATACTTGTATGGCATAAAAGTATGCCAGAGCTGCATTCACTTTTTATACTATAATAGATGAACAGAATACATTTTGTATTAACAATTTGTATTTTGTTCTTACCATAAATAACAATTACTGAAGATGCCGCCATGCTTGCTGTCTTTTTTGTTGACAAACTAGGTCAGTGGGAAACTCAGAGCACAGGGATGATAGACGAGTTTCCCACTGGTAATAAAAGTGGGAGGTGCGTTCAATTAGATTTTTCCCAGTAATATCCTGATATTTACGAAAAAACAAGATGTTATGAACGCAGAAATACAATAGGCCTATAATTTATGGTTCAAGGGACCGTCGTAGTCTGTCGAGTATTCTTGCAAAAGTGGACTGCCACTCTCGGTGCACAATCATAAATTGTGTGCCACTTTAAAAGGAATGGGAAGCCTTGAAACCGCCGAGTTCCATGTTTGTATCTTCAAATTGAGAGCGGAGTTGAACTCCATGTTGAAACAAAGTTACCAACTCTCTTTTAAATGTATATAACTTTTATTTGTAGATTTTATACCGCTCTGGTTCGTCATTGAATAGCCGAGAAATGTAATCGTTTGGATGCGTAATGTATTTAAATACTGTTTGCGGTTATGTAACTTTGTGCACATTTATAACTTAATGTTCCTAGTCAGCGAACAATCTAAAACGGAACAAAGTTTTTAGTTTCAATTGTGGATAAAGTCTGGTGCAATGGACCACCAGTCCTCAATAATCACGCAAATTAGTCGAGATGAAGAAGGGAATAGAGAGAAGGGTAAGTTTTGGAGAAAGTTCTCAAAATGCACGTCAGTTGTTTTGTACCACACTCAAAACTTTTCAGTTAGCTAGCCTAGTTCGTCGTCCATTTGGTGTTTTCAAAGACGAGGACAGTGTTTACGAAACGAAACTATCAAATCTGCAATCGTCTACATTGTGACCACAATGAATGGCAACAACTAAGCTTCAAATGGCAACATTGTTGTGATACGCGACGCAACTTTTTGACAGGCAAGGTCACTGCAGTGAGGACGGACGAGCCCACTCAATCAAATCGCGTAATCTAACTACAATTAATTGACCAGGCTGCAGCTGCTGTCTGTCATAGACCTCCTAAAAAAGCGAACACTTCTGAAATAACTTGTTGAGAGTTTGATAATTTAAAAAGCAGCTGTGTACTAGGCTACAGACGGATGCGTTTATAAACGTGTGACTTCTTTACATCAACAATGTTTCTAGAAGACTGGTTAACGTGTTTTATGGGTGGTGCGTTCTTGAAAAGCTTTTCCCGCGGTTATGCAATCAGCAGTTACCACAAGAGGACTGTACAGCTTCAATAGCCAGCCCTAGTATCTACATTATAATGACCCATTCAAAACAGAGATTAAGGCCTGCCCACGCACCTTGTACTTCCCCATTGGATGGCACAGTTAAACTACTGCCATAGGCTATATGTGAAATGCCATCTTGTTTTGTTGTCCACAACTTGGTCACAACGTTGTCGGAGTGGTAGCTGTGTCACAGTGATAGACCTCAGAGAAATCTGGAGATAAGGTGTGAGGTGGCACCAAGTAGGGATTGTATTTAGTGTGTGTGATGTAATCGTACCAGGTAGACTGTAGTTTTACTTCCTGGTATGAGTAGCTCTATTTGTTTTGATAACACATTACTATACAGTTATTCTCAGAGAGGGGTTTATGTTGCAGTGTTTCCCTATATTCATACACTTTT
Organism: Oncorhynchus keta; assembly: GCF_023373465.1. Lineage (NCBI taxonomy): Eukaryota > Metazoa > Chordata > Actinopteri > Salmoniformes > Salmonidae > Oncorhynchus > Oncorhynchus keta. The sequence goes on along the minus strand of NW_026288905.1, from coordinate 47,977 downwards.
TTAAAAAAATCTATAGTCGTTGGCTCAATGACTGGAAGTCTATGGGAACAGCTAGCATGTCATTGCACTAACGCCAGTAGCAATGTACCAAGTACCTTTCCAGCATGGCTGAAATAAATCCTAAGGGAAGCACTGTGTGAAAGCCATGCCCAGGAGAGACCAATGGAGTGAGAGCCCATGACTTTGACGGGCTTCCTGTTTAACATTGTAACTTCCTGTCTCTAGCTGACCTGGGCAAATGGACAACCTGCGTTACTGGTCACTAACCAACCCAGAGACTCCTCTTGTTTATCAGATGTGAAAGGATTTGATAGGTAGGAAGTATCTACAGTATCTGTGATACAATAAGAGCTCCTGAAAGGCCTCTGGTTGATCTTTCAATCCTTTCATATCTGTTAGGCAGGGACTCAACCAGGATCTAGGGCTAGGGCCTAGGGAGGGCCTGGTTTGGAATTGGGCCCTTCTCTTAAAGATACACTATGCAGAAATCGCTCGACTATTTCCTGGTTGCCAAAATTCTAATAGTTTGTCTAATTTCAGTTTGTGACAAAACAAGCATGTATAGTGTAGTGAATCATTGTACCATCTAAACTGCTGTGAAATATGTCTCCATTACCAAAAACATTGTATTTTCAGCTGTTTGAAGCTGGTGTACAAAACCAATAGTAAAAACAAAACCTGAGAATGGGAAGCATAGAAATAGTTTACATAGAACAGATCTACTGCTTCTTCAACCTGCGTTCAATGAGAATGACCGATTTATTACACACATTGATATGTGAATTTGTTCAGGTCGCCCAAAAAGTTATATATTGTAGCTTTAAAGGAGAGGTAATGGATTAGACGTATCCCTGCTGAGGCCCTATTCCCAGGCCACTGTCTGCTCTCTGTAACCTGCCTTGTTGTGTGACATCTGATCCTGCTGCGTCAGTGGTGGTGGTGGGCTGTGTTTAGGAGTAGTATTAACATGAGACACAGTGGTGGTGGTGGGCTGTGTTTAGGAGTAGTATTAACATGAGACACAGTGGTGGTTCCTGTTTTGGTTTGACCTGGACGTGGCAGTGGGCAGTGTTTAGGAGGGTCAACAGGTCTGGAGGTGGGCACAGTGTCTGGAGGGCCAGAGAGAAATGGGGTCACAGGTCTGGGCGGGCCAGAGAGGGAGAAATGGGACACAGGTCTGGAACGGGCTGAGAGGGAGAGAACATGGGGTCACAGGTCTGGAACGGGCCAGAGAGGGAGTATTAACATGAGACACAGGGTGGAACGGGCCTGTGTTTAGGGTAGTATTAACATGAGACACAGTGGTGGAACGGGCCTGAGAGGGAGAGAAATGAGGTCACAGGGTGGTGGGGGCTGTGTTTAGGAGAGTACATGAGACACAGTGGTGGTGGTGGGCTGAGAGGAGAGAGAACAGGAGGTCACAGTGGTGGTGGGCTGTGTTTAGGGAGAGGGAGGGTGGTAGGAGTAGTAATGAGACACAGGTCTGGTGGTGGGCTGAGTTTAGGGAGAGGTCACAGGTCTGGAACGGGCTGTGAGGGGAGAACATGGGGTCACAGGTCTGGAACGGGCCAGAGAGGGAGAGAAAGGGGACACAGGTCTGGAACGGGCCAGAGAGGGAGAGAAAGGGGACACAGGTCTGGAACGGGCCAGAGAGGGAGTAAAGGGGGTCACAGGGTCTGGTGGGCCAGAGAGGGTAGTATTAAATGGGGTCACAGGTGGTGGAACGGGCCAGAGTTTAGGAGAGTATTAACATGGGGTCACAGGTCTGGAACGGGCCAGTGAGGGAGTATTAAATGGGACACAGGTCTGGTGGGCTGTGTTTAGGAGTAGTATTAACATGAGACACAGTGTCTGGTGGGCCAGAGAGTATTAGAGAACAGGGGGTCACAGGTCTGGAAGGGGCCAGAGACACAGGGTGGTGAAAGGGGGTCAGGAGGTCTGGACACAGTGGTGGTGGGGTCAGTGTTTAGGAGAGTAATGAGACACAGTGGTGGTGGTGGGCTGTGTTTAGGAGTAGTATTAACATGGACACAGTGGTGGTGGGCTGTGTTTAGGGGAGACACAGGGTCTGGTCTGGAACGGGCCAGAGAGGGAGATTAACATGAGACACAGGTCTGGAACGGGCCAGAGAGGGAGAGAACAGTGGTGGTGGTGGGCTGGTCTGGAACGGGCCAGAGAGTGGTGGTGAAAGGGGTGTCAGGAGGTCTGGAACATGGACACAGTGGGGTGAAAGGGGGTCACAGGTCTGGAACATGAGACCAGTGGTGGGGTGGGAAACAATCTGTCACAGGTCTGCCCCCCTGAATTTCCCCAGAGAGGGAGAGAAAGGGGGTCCTGGGTCTGGAACGGGCCAGAGAGGGAGAGGGCAGAGGAGGGTCACAGGTCTGGAACGGGAGAGAAAGGGGGTCACAGGTCTGGAACGGGCCAGAGAGGGAGAGAAAGGGGGTCACAGGTCTGGAACGGGCCAGAGAGAGAGAGGGAGAGAAAGAAATGGGGGGACAGTGAAAGAGTTTGTAACACGGTCACGTTGCGAGTGAGAGAAAGACAGGGAATAAAGAGAATGAAAGGGAGGAGAGTTTAAGGAAAGAATTTGTCCCTTTTCTGATTGGGCAGAAGTTTGCTGAGAGCGAGTAGTGGAACTCTAGAGCTTTATTATAGTAAACAAAAACTCTACATAAAAGGGAAGTCAGTTTAGTCTTAAGAAAATGTTTTATTCCAAGACTGGCAGTCATCGTCAGGCAATGTTAGAAATAGAGATTCGACATTATAATAAATTGAGTTGGATGTAATGATTTAAGTGGCTACTCAAACTGTCACTGATTTGAAGTGACATGCCCCTCTCATGACTTTCTTAGCTAAGTTTACATATTCCTCATGGAAATATTAAATCTGCACAATCATGTCTCTCGCCTCAAGGACATTCCTCTTAAAACACTTTACTTGGTTAAGTAGTTATATCTGTTAATTGTTTTTCATTCAAACCATTGGGAAAAGGGCATCAGGTTGAATCGAAATGACTGCAATGAGGTCAAAGACTAAAGATGCTATACATTAAATAAATTCTGCTGGAATTAACTTGAAAAACAACCATTACATCACATGTTTATCCTTTGAGCATACAGTACATCTGCAGAAATATGTTGTTCGCATCGGGACACATCCCAACTCGGACTACAGGAATTTCCACGCATACGCTCAATCGACATCCCCCCACACAAGTTCCGCAAGAGTTCAAACTACAACATGTCCACGTCTCAAGTTAAGAGTCGGTGAATAAACCACATCAGGGAGAGTAAATAGATACAGGAAGACTGTGTGACTGACGGATGGACTCATTATTTTCTTCCAGGTCCCCCACCCTCGTCGTCTAAGAAGCCCAGGAGTCGAGGCCTGTTCCATAGCCTCTTCTGCTGCCTATGTCATGACCAGGCTGAGCCCCCGCCGGTCAACAACAACGCCCCACTACTGGTGGAGGAGAACGGGACTGTCTCCAAGGTATGTCCCACTGCTCTCTTTAATGGTTCAGGGATGTTTTAGAATCTATGTTTATGGTTTGTGTAGGTCCAGGTAAATGCTCTGTGGTCTAGTTTGTATATGCAGTGTTTTTGCGTAGGTCCAGGTAAATGCTCTGTGGTCTAGTTTGTATATGCAGTGTTTTTGTGTAGGTCCAGGTAAATGCTGTAGGTCCAGGTACATGCTGTCTAGTTTGTATATGCAGTATAGGTAAATTCTGCAGTGTTTGTGTTTTTGCGTAGGTCCAGGTAAATGCTGTGGTCTAGTTTGTATATGCAGTGTTTTTGTGTAGGTCCAGGTAAATGCTGTGGTCTAGTTTGTATATGCAGTGTTTTCATGTAGGTCCAGGTAAATGCTGTGGTCTAGTTTGTATATGCAGTGTTTGTGTCGGTCCAGGTAAATGCTGTGGTCTAGTTTGTATATGCAGTGTTTGTGTAAGTCCAGGTAAATGCTGTCTGTGTGTTTATGATGTCATAGTGAATGTTAGAAACTAGGACGTGACTTGATGGTGTTTTGTTAGGTCTATGTCACAGTGTAGTTTGTATTTTACATGTATCATGACAAATGTTAGTTTGTGGTTTGTGTACGTTAACTGGGTGTGTGGTTCAGGTCCAAGTCAGACCGCTGCTTCCTCAGGCCAAGTCAAAGGACGCAGGGAAGATCTGTGTTGTCATAGACCTGGATGAAACTCTGGTCCACAGCTCATTCAAGGTAAGACCAGGAACATACTACCATTTACACTAGTAATATTATAGAGTCACAATATTATATAGTCACCTCCATGAGCTCTAAAGCTATTGGTGAACTTTGATACAATTGCTGTACCGTTTAATTTGGGGTTTAGCTTTTCTTTAAAAAATGTCCTATCCTCGCAAATGCTATGGACAAATGTTTTTGTGTGCCTTTTTGCATCTCCTGTTTTCTTTTTATGGAAGAGATTTTCCCCTCTTGTGAAAGCATGACATCACCAGGCAGTAATGTTCAATAGTAATGAGAAACACTCTGAGAGCGAGGAAAGAGATTGGTTTCTCCACAGTATTATTGTTGGCAGTCAGTGACATCTCTGTCATTGTTGCCACTTTCACACATCCAGACTAGCTGTTTTTAAAATTCTAAATACACATGGTTACTCTCATGTATACTGCGTTTCTGGTGTTTAGGATGTCTTTTAAGTGGTTTTGTTCAAAATAATGTATCTTTATTGTTCCCACAGCCAGTGAACAATGCTGATTTTATCATTCCCGTAGAGATCGATGGAACTGTTCATCAGGTGAGCCTATCACTGTGCATGGTGACGAGCCCAACTGTCACAGACCAATGCCACCGGCCTCTACCTTTCCATGTTAAATCCTTTAGTATTATTAAGGTATATTATGGCTCCCTACAATACTGTATATCTGTATGTTACCAACTGCTCAGTCTGGTTCTGGACTGGGTTAGAATGGCATCTGAGGCCTTGGGTTTTCTACCACAAAAGAAACGTTGGAGTCACGCTGAGAGACTGTCACCTCCTACATGGTTCTGAAGTTGGAGCCAACAGTGTATCTTGGGCCTGGGCCTGATTCAAGTAATCCAGGATAGGTTTGTTCAGAAAAAGCCTATTCTGCATGACTTGGTTCAGGACTATGACCCTCGGCAGCAGACCACTACAAAAAGAAGAAGTGAAAGACGGCTCAATGCATCTGAGTGGGGGGTGTTTTTCATTTTGTTTGAGACGAGAGGTGGAAAGATAATGTATTTGTTTAAACCTTAAACTTAACTTACAATGTATCCATCCAGGTATATGTGTTGAAGCGACCTCACGTGGATGAGTTCCTTAAGAGGATGGGAGAGCTGTTTGAATGTATTCTGTTCACAGCTAGCCTGGCTAAGGTGAGGACAACGCCATGTTAAACCAGCAAATGACTCAATGCAATCAAAACAAGTTTGTTTTAAAAGGCCCATTGCTGTCAAAAACGTGATGTTTCATATTTCACTCTGTGGTTGGAATAGTGGTGTGAAAATGATAATGCCCTTTTAGTGTAAGAGCTGTTTTGAAAAGACTGCCTTAAATTTCAGCCTGTTTTGGTGGGATGGAGTTTTGGCCTGCCTGGTGACATCAAATTAGTTAATAGACCAATAAGAAAGAGTTCCAAACTTCACTGCCAATAACAGAGAGCTTTCAGTTTCCCCTCCCCACTCAGACCACTCCCAAACATTCCTAGCAAAATTCTTGCTGGAGAAATTGCTCTTTTCTAAGAAGCTATTTGTTTCTTTTTGACCATTTTAATTGAAAACAATGACAGTAAGGTACTTTAATTGTTACCCATAAATGATTTGATGTTGAGAGAAACAGCTGCATTGGACCTTTAAAGGCTGGTCAAAAGCTGCAAGAGACAGGAAATCACATGTCACTTGTTTTCCTCACCTGATACGGAGACCCCTATGTGTGTTTCTCCAGTATGCTGACCCAGTGTCAGACCTGCTGGATAAGTGGGGTGCGTTCCGCGGCCGTCTGTTCCGTGAGTCGTGTGTGTTCCACCGGGGGAACTACGTAAAGGACCTGAGTCGTCTGGGCAGGGACCTGAACAAGGTCATCATCATAGACAACTCCCCAGCCTCCTACGTCTTCCACCCAGACAACGCTGTAAGAACCACTCTCCTCCTCCTCCTTGGCCCCCTCCTCTTTCTGTTCCTCCTTCCTTTTCAGCATCCATTACTTTAAAAACAAAAGATGGCAGATGTTGGCAGACTGGCTTTATCAAACTTTTAGTTATGTGAAAATGTATTGCAATTAAAATTGTATAGATAGTTTCTAAATCTGTATTTATAAATAAACTTTTTATGAATAATTTATAAACTATACCATTCTATGACTGAAGGACCATGTAGAGGCAGGAGGTCGTACCACTGGAAGGAAAGTGCCATCAGCTGTCTCTCTAGCTGCATTCTAACTAGCTCACTAGTTAATTGAAACCAGAGCCTGGCTCTCGCTGTGACGAGCTGTATGACCGACTCTGGTGCCTCACCATTGTAATTATGTCATTGTAACTACATGCATGTCTGACTCTGTCCCGTCTGTGTGTGGCTGCAGGTGCCTGTGGCGTCGTGGTTCGATGACATGGCCGACACCGAGCTCCTGGATCTAATCCCCTTCTTCGAAGGGCTCAGTAAAGTGGAGGATGTCTACACGGTGCTCAGGCAACAGAGGGATTCCAGCTAGCAGTGCTGTCAGTCACCCTACCCCTATACTACCGCCATCTACAGGACAGACCGAGAACCGCAGCCTTAAAGCGTCTTCACACCAACCGTACACCCCTCAGCCTACCGTCCACCATATCAACCACAAGACTTTCACCTCCAAGCCCACCCCTCTTCTTCAACCCTTCAGAACCACGCTAGTACTGCCCTCTATTGGGGAAAACAGAGGACTTGATCCTCCAGAACACAATCTACCATCCCTCAACCACAGATGGGCTTGTGTAGCTGGATGTTGTGGGTTATAATGAGTTAGGTTTTTATTCAGTGCCTTTCATCAAATGTCATTGGAGTATACAGGACAGTCAAGTAGAGGGAATCTACCACGTTCTTCACAATGAAGAAAAAACATGCAGCAGGAAGGTAATGAGAGAGAACCCCCAGGATCCAATCAGAATCAGTTCTCCAACGCCGGGTTGGAGTCAATAAGTTTCCGGAAGACCGAACAGTTCTAGAACTCTGTATGGAAAAGCAAATGACAGCTGTATGAATGGATATTTACTACTTTTAACACTTTAATGTGTTTTTTTTTTTAATCGTCACTTATTCCCCAACAGACAATTTAACATTTTTAACAAGCAAAGTTTTGGCTTTGTGTAAGTCAAGTGGTTTTACTTCTTTCATCACTCAGCTAGTATCATAATGACTAGCAGAATGGGCATCAGTACTTGTTAAGGGGGATGGAATCATAGAGAATGACATTTATCAGTTACTGCAGCTATCAAAACGTTCCATGTCCCTTAACCATATTTGTTTAATTTAGTTTTTTATTAAAACCATAGGAATATGTGCGATAATGTGCCAGATAACATTCCATTACCCTGTATAAATGTTTTCATAACAAATACAGTAGTCAGATGACTGAACTGCACCTTAAATTACAATATAATCTTTTAGGATTTTTTTGGATTACATTGTCTGTGGACTATGGACATCAACCCAGACAGACTAAATGCTCCAGCTCAGACACATGGACACAGTACCATGTACCAGTCAATGGCCTGGAAAACCCTTGGTATTCTGCAAGAGGACCTGGATATGTGTTGGAAAAACATATTTAGATTCTGTCCAGGCAAACTGTTGGTCAACGCTACATTCATGGAGGAGGGCTGGGCGACTATATTGTGAATACCGGTATGGATCCACATACCACTATATATTTTCACAATAACAGAATTTTGATACAGTGCTAAATTAAATTAAAAGTTCTACAAATTGGACTAATTCACTGTCAGTTTTGTCCTGGTTTGGTTGAGTATAAAACCATCAGAATGGAGAAAGCCCATTTTAAATTCACAAATAATTGATTTGTTGCCATTCTAGGTCATGCACTAATCATGAAACACATTTAGACAAACTATATTTAGTCTGTAACGCCCAGCCTTACCATGGAGGAAAGGTGTTGACTGTGTGTTATCCACCTGGTTTTGACAAGCACACTTCTCCCTCCTCTTACTGGAAACAGTACTTGAATACTTTCCCTTTTTCATGACCTCTTTTTAAAGGACTGCAAATACTATGCTTCTTTAGACCAGATTGTAGGATTTGGGTAGTTTGGTTTTTAAACTTCTTAAGCTTCTGACACAAGGTAGGACTATATTAACGGTACTTACCTGGGTTTGGAACAATACAATAATTGTTATTTGTAAGTAAAAACTAAGATGGTCTATCAGGAAGTGAACAGGAAGAGTAGTTTAATGGATTGATGATTTGTATCGATTGATACTGTTTTATGAATGCATGGGGAAAAGCATCTGTGTTGGAGTTGACTAAAGGCCTACTAAAATACCTTGTGAAATAAGATGATTCAGAGTTTAAATAACCAGTAGATGATGATAAATCTATCAGTATTAAGAAATAATAAAATAAAAAAAAAAAACATGTTTTACTAAATGTCACATTCCAACTTAAAACACGCACCAAGTGCCTGTGTCAATCAAGTTAGATACAAAAGACAATTGTTTTTTCATCTTTCTTTTGGCAAGTGGGTTGGCCCTTTGTTAGTATTATCCAAAGGATGAACATAAATCACTGTAGTACAAATCGAGAATGTTGTGGGCTCTCTAACAATGGATTAATGGATACACACACACACACACACATAATAGGAACTGGGCAAATCCTGGTTTGAAATTCAAGCCACCCACAGCCATTTAGATAATGTGACATCTAGGATTTACACACATTTTAAATGTTTTTTTTTTTTGGTATTTCAAGGCATGATTCCTGTCATAACTCAGTAGGGATATTTACTGTCGTAGATCCAGTCCCTTTCAACTGCTTCAGAGCTGTTCCCTAGTCATTCACAGTGCTTTGGAAGAGAGCTTTCTATCACCATGAGGACCTTGACCTATTGCTGTACCTCTTCTTCCTGTATTCAAACACTTTAAATCATATATGCATATATTATACACATATGTATATTTTGTTTTGCACTGTAATAAAGCAAACAAAAAATGAAATTAATATATTATGGATTATTCATGTGATTTAGGATTGAATAGCTGTAATGTAGTTTGTGGACAGTCTTTTTATCATACCAATTGTATTGAACTGTTTAATTATATCTTCCATAAATACAACATAATTATATAACCAGTGCAGGTGCTTTTGTGTTCAGGCAGTCTATCCACGATTTGACATCGAAGCACATTCAAAAGTAACAATGTTTGTAAGCTCTATCCTAAGATATTGTCTGACGGTTTTATTGGATAAAAACCTTCATTCAAACGATGGATGTCAGTATTTAATGACAGTGGGGAAAATATAACATATTTAGAAAAAAATATTTTTGACCTAATTATAGAATTCAAATGTTAATTTCCAATCAATATATTTTCAAAATAAATATGTGTAACAGATGTGTACAATTGATTTATATCCATACACACAGGCATTCATACCCACCATTATAAACCATTCTAACCCCTCCAGACACCCTCCAGACACCCTAGTTTTGCATACCGATTTGACCTTTTGACTTGACTGGAATCCATCCTTCTTAACATTTCTCTCCAAGGTTACTTTCTGCCCTTTACAACTGACTGAAGATCAGCTTTGCTCATGACCCCAACCATTGAGTAAAACAAAAACTGATCCTGAAACAGTTGTTTGGGGCTTAAGTACCACATTTCATCATCATTCTACTTTTCTGTCTCGCTCATTACATGCAGCTTTACTAGATCAGATAGACCACATTCTTATATAGTACCTTCAAACCCTAAAACAGTCTCAGACATTCAATTCCTGATCATAACAGAATCAACATTTCCCATTCTCTCCCCCTTGCCTCTACTTCCACATCACGTTCAGTTTGGCGCTGCTCTTGGCCTTTCCCATGGCGAAGGTAACCGTCCCGCTCATGTCTGGTCTGGTCTGTTTCAGGTTCAGTTTGTGGACGGTTCCGTGGTTCTCTAAGCGGACATCAGGGCTGGACTGGATGGTCTCTCCATTCAGAGTCCAGACTGGGGGCCTGCTGATGGCCACGGACACCTCACACTGGAAACAGGCCTGGTCAGGAGCCGTCACCGCCACATCCTCCAGCTCTGTCTCTATCACCAGGGACTGGGCTGGAGAGGCAAGGGGATGGAGGGTTAAAAGAGATGGGTCACCTTTTCCACAAAAGGTCAGGAACATCATTCTATGTGTGTGAGGGAGAGAGAAATGTGAAAGGAGTAAGGTGAGAGATTGAGGGGAATAAAGTGACAGAGAGACATGTCGAAAACAGCAACAATATGTCAATACGGACATATTGTTTTACAAGAAACCACCATCCACTCACCTTCCACCAGGAGTTGGGCTGTGGAGGTGTGCTCCCCAACCTCTATACTATAGGTACCCTCGTCCTCTACAGTCGCCTCGTGGATGGTCAGTTTATGGTAGCAGCCGTCACTGTGGATCTCTAGCCTATCAGAAGACTCCAGCTCTGCCTTGCCTCTGTACCATGTGAGTTCACAGCGCGGCGTGGATACGGTGCAGTCCAGAATCACGCGGTGCTTCTCCAGAGCCGTGCGGTCTCTCAGAGGCTTCACGATAGACACGGGGGCCTCTGTGAAAAAATATAAGACAAGTGCAGATATTTCAGTGAAGAGAACTGATTTGAGGTCAGATCATGGACATAGGGAGTTCTGTCACCCACAACAGAGGTTTGGGTTTCTGTCTGCTTATAAGAACTGATGTCAGATCAGCTGGAGTATCACACAGAGATAGGGAGGTAAACCTGCAGCCCGGTAGGTGAAGCCCTACCTTCCACCTCTAGGTAGGCTGTTGATTCTGTCTGTTTGGTCACGAAGCGGATCTCCCCAGAATCCTCAGCTTTAACGTTGCACATGAGAAGGAAGTGTTTGGTCCCTGAAGGAATAAACACAGACAGGGAATTTCAATGTTTATTCTATTATTAATTTGACCTTTACCAGGTAGGTCAATTAATTAAGACAAATTATTCACCGCAATCATGAAGTTTAACGGTTTGATGGATTAACTGATTGATTGACTGATGTATCACTAACCCTCTGTGCGTATCTTGATGGTGCTAGTGGGTCGTATCTTGTGTCCATCCTTGTACCACTCCCCGGTCACGTCCTCCATGGACACCTCACACATGAACACAGCATTCTGGTCCTCCTGGACATACAGGTCCTCCAGCCCGTGTAGCACCTCCACTTCAGGCTCTGTGGTTCAACATATTGGAACATTGGAATGTAGTAACAGTGTACAAACGTAAACGTGCCAACAATGGAAGAGCATTAGTCACGCAGCCATGACCTCTAGGTGGCAGTAGCACGCAGTACAAGGTTGGCTGTGTTGGCCTGTTTCAGCCTTCCTGTCCCTATAACTGAACACTAGAGGTCAACGAAGAGTACCGTTGGTGAGAGTACTGAGATGTTTTACATGCACTTGAAATGAAGACCGTTCTGCAGTGACTTGATAAGGAGAGTGTACAGTATATTACCATAGACCTCCAGATTACAGGATGTATTGACATCTCCTACGTCACAGGTGTAGGTGCCTGCATCAGAGAGGCTACACTGCAGCAGCTGACAGAACCTCTTCCTCCCCATGGAGTAGATACGGTACTGGGTCTTCCCTGGCTTCAGCTCTGTCCCATTCTACAGTCAAGAAGAAAGACAGGGGACCAACATTATTACCGTATTCTCAGGGATAGACAACATTTAATGAGATCAAACTGTTTACTTCCTGTCTGTGCCTTTTCTACATAACATGGTAATACACTACTGACACAAATGCGGCAGGTCTATTGGCTGTACATCTATTACCTTCAGCCACCTGACCTCCACGTTCTGCCTGGACAGCTCACACTCCAATGTGGCAGGAGAGCCCTTCTCCAGTCTCATGTCTACCAGCTTCTTCATGAGAGTCACTGGAGTCTCTGGGAAAGAACAACAACATGGAAGAAATGTTCTTTACTATAACATCCAATCCAGACACATCTCTCCAGGGTTAAAGACCCCTGTATTAGATAACTGGATATTCATGATGATGTTCTCGACCCTCAACCCTCTCCCTCCCTCTCCATCTCTGTACCACAAACGCTGTCTCGGCCTCTGAATGATCGGCTATGAAAAGCCAACTGACATTTACTCCTGAGGTGCTGACCTGTTCTACCCTCTACATTACAACCACTGTGATTATTATTTGACCCTGCTGGTCATCTATGAACATTTGAACATGAAGAACGATCTGGCCTTAATGGCCATGTACTGTTATGATCTCCACCCGGCACAGCCAGAAGAGGACTGGCCACCCCTCAGAGCCTGGTTCCTCTCTAGGTTTCTTCCTAGGTTCCTACCTTTCCAGCGAGTTTTTCTTAGTCACCGTGCTTCTATATCTGCATTGCTTGCTGTTTGGGGTTTTAGGTTTGGTTTCTGTACAAGCACTTTGTGTAAAAAGAGCTTTATAAATATTTTTGATTTATTATTGATGATGATGATGATACCTCACCCTTGACAGTGAGCCTGGCAGAGGTCCGGACTCCCTCCGCAGAGAAGACGATGGTGCCCGTGTCCTCCAGGGTAAGGTTGGACAGGGTGAGTCCGTGGACCAGCCCGTTGCAGCTCACCCGCCAGTGGTTGCTGGGTTTGACCCGGATGCCGTCCTTCTGCCAGAAGCCCTCCACGCCAGTGTGAGACAGCTCCACCTCGAAGGAGGCCGTCTCCCGCTCAAATGTGTCCGTCTCCACCAGACCCTTACGGATGGCGATCTTACGGGCTGTAGAGGTAGAGACATTGACAGATGGTTAAAATATAACATACCTAAAGCCAGGATACATTTTTGCCTATAATAACAGTCTATAGGCTACTATTGTATGATGACATACCAACATGTCATCCATCTCTCACCCACAGGGCTTTACCCATTGTTACTTTAGTGTCTGATGGCTGGCGGCACCATACATGATAGTGAAGGCCAACATGCATTGTAGCTGTTGTTGACAGCTACTATATATAAAGGCACAGTACATTTAGTTGCAAATAGAATCCAGGACTCAAACTGTTGTTTTATTAGCTAAGCATAACAGGACACTGCCATAGTGTTGAAGACTTTGGTTCATTACTCTAACTGATCAAATCCTATTCATATCAATAATAATAAACTGGGTGGTTTCGAGTCCTGAATGCTAATTGGCTGACAGCCATGGTATATCAAAAAAATGATTTGTATTGCTTAGTTACGTTGGTAACCAGTTTATAATAGCAATAAGGCACCTCGGGGCTTGTGGTAAATGACCAATATTATTGAAGACTTTGGTCAATATAAATTACCAATATACCACAGCTAAGGGCTCTATCTGATGAAATCATATCCTTATCAATCAGTATGACATGGTGTCTGGACATTGTCTTACGCTCTACGTTGAGTTTGACCTGCGTGCGGTCGTGCAGGGTTTCACAGCGGTAGGTTCCGCGGTCAGAGAGGTTGAGGTTGCAGATGGTCAGGCTGCGTTTGCGTCCGCTCTGGCCCAGGGTGTGTCGGGGTCCTGGCTGGATGACCACACCCTGCCTCATCCACTGGACCTCGCCCGTGTCCAGACTGACCTCTGTTTCCATGGTAGCGTCTCCGTACTCCTCGGCCATCACCGCCTCCATCTTCTTAGTGAAGGTCACCTGAGCTTCTGGATAATGCCGGAAGGACAAAACATGACTGTTAAAGGGATGGTTCACTAAGAATACACATTTGTATGGTAATCCACTTCCTTAGGCTTTGTTTGAGTTATTTATGTAGGTATGTTGACTGAGAACACTTCCTCATTTACAGCAACAACCGTGTGAGAGTCGCCTGCTCCCATCTGACACTCAGGTCAAGCTAAACAAGTGCATCTCAAGTATTTGAAAGTATTTGCCATATAAATTTGACGCCTGGACTGACCCTGTACTTTGAGGGTGGCCTTAGACACGTTCCCCTCAGCCTCCACTGTGATCTTACAGGAGTCCAGGATCTGACAGCTCTTGATCACCAGGGTATGACACAGGCCATTCTGCGTCGCCTGGAAACGGTCACCCATGACGACGAGCTCGCCGTCCATCCCCCACACCAGCTGCACGTCCTCTGGCGACACCACGCACTTGAAGGTGGCGTCCTCTCCCTCTAACACCATGGTGTTGTGGAGCTCTGTCAAGAACTCTACCACGCGGGGCACTGGGGGGATGAGGGGAAAGGGAGAGAAGGAAAGAAAAACTAATGAAGGGCTCGAAGGTTTGTTGATTAATTTAATTAGTATTAATTCTGGGCTGGAACCAGATCCTGCACCCATTTTGAGGGCTGTACTACTTACTCTCGACTCTGAGCCTGGCGGTGGTGCGGTCGTCCTTGGACTCGCAGGCGTACTCCCCCGTGTCGTCCCTGGTCAGCCTGTGGATGGTCAGGCTACGTTCCACGCCGTCGGCCCGGATGGTGAACCTCCGGCTGGGGACGATCTCCACGCCGTCCTTCAACCACTGGACGTCCGCCTTGGGCTTACACACCTCACAGCGTATGGTCACCATGCCGTCCGCATGGGCCACGGTGTCGTGGAGCGGCTTGGCAAACTTCACCCTCATCTCTGAGACCACAAGTGAGAGAGAGCTGTTAAGATTGGTGATACCTTCTATCGCCCTCTGAAACCCCATTCATACTGCATTCTTTCAACCCCACGGTGCTTTACAAGACTTTAGTCATTCACAACAGCATTTTTCTGTCACCTTTTCTTATTGGGATTTAGCTTATAGCATCATATTAATCTCTGTTGGTTAAAGAAACACAGTGCTCCCCCCTGATCTACAGCTACTATATAATTACATAAAGACAGAATGGGAACATGGAAGTTAAAAACCTTTGACTAGCAGACTGAAATGCATCTCGTCTGTGTTGGCGTCTACTGTGTACTCTCCACTGTCCGACCGTCTCAGCGGGTCAATGGTGAGGAACCGGGTGGCGCCGTCGACCCCCGTGTGGAAGCGGTCCCCTATGACGGGCGTCCAGTCCTTGAGCCAGCGAACGGGAGCGTTCTCCTTAGACACGACCCCCATCAGCGTCACGCTCTCTGCCTCGTAACCCGTGATGATGTTCACTGCCTGTTTGTCTACGAAGGTGACGGGGGAGTCTGGGAGAGAGAGAGCGAGAAAAAGAGTGATTAAGAGACAATGAAGAATGAGGTATAGTATACATTTTAAAGTTAAAGTTCATTCCACTGTAGACAGAGTCTCGTTTCGACTTAATTTGATCACTCTTTTGTTGATTGAGAAAAGGTTTGTGTGTAATTTCCACTTTAAAATGTCAGACTTAATTTACACGAACGAAAAATGTATCAACTCCTACAAAAAATATTTATTAATTATAATCCACATAATTCACATTTCCTGTTTCTACAGGATTATTTTCCTGCTGTAGCAAACTGGCTCAAATTAAGTTCCTACATCTGTAAGACTGTAAACACCCGTTTGTCCATATAGCCCAGCCAATTACCTTGGATCTTCACCATGGTGACCATCTTGTCATCGATAGCATCACACATGTACTTCCCAGAGTCGGATGGCAGGATGTCAGAGACGATGAGTTTCCTCAGCGTGCCGTAGCTCTCGATGTAGGTCCGGTCATCGCTATTCAGCTGTCTGTCGTTACAGTACCACTGGACAGGGGCATTGGCCCGGGACACCTCACAGGCCAGGATCAGGTCGTCCCCGGCAACCATCTCCTGGTAGTCTGTGTCCTCAGAGTTCCCCAGGATGGTCACTGGAGGCTCTGGAGAAGGAGGAAGAGACTTAAGTTTTTTTGTTGATTTAAACCAGATGCAGTTTTCATAGGTATTATCAATATGTTAACAGATCCACCTTGCACTCTGAAAGGCTAGGAGGAATTATTTTCACCATAGTGCTTAGTTTTACACCTATCCAATCCTCTAAGATCTCTACAAGTACATAGGGGTAAGGGGTAGGGGATGAGGGGTAGAGCTATGGGGTAGGTGGTAGGGGCTAAGGGTTAGTAGATAGCAGATAGGACTTGATTTGTGATTAGGTGATTCTTTACCTTGCACAGTGACATGGAAGGTGATGTTGTCATCTCCGGCATCAAGGAAGTAGTCTCCGCAATCTTCCAGCTCAGCGTTAAGGATCACCAGGGAGCGGAACGCCCCTTCTTCCTCCTCATAGAACCTCTCGTCCTCGTTTAACCGGCGGCCATCTTTGTACCACTTAGCGACGGCATTGGCCCTGGAGAGTTCACACTCCAACTCGATGTCATCAGAGGGCAGGGACTTGACCTCTGTCTTGACTTCTGACCTATTCACAATCTTCACGGGAGGCTCTGGAGGGAGAATATATTCTATATTAATATATTCTTCAGTTTTTGCATTAGTATTTTTATAATCTCCTGATTGAATTCAAATGGAATTGTGTGAAAACAAAGTACCATTCAACTCCAACCATCTCTTACCTGACACCTTGACCTGGAAGTCGATGACGTCATCTGAGGCAAGACAGGTGTATTTCCCAGAGTCGCCCGGGGCGGGCGTGCGGATGGTGAGGCGGCGGATGAGTCCATCCTCAGTGATGGTGACATCACTGCTCTCCTCCACCTCTCCTCCATCCTTCATCCAGATCACCTCAGCGTTGAACCGTGACACCTCGATCTCCAGGACGATGGGTTCTCCAGAGAAACAGTCCATTACATCAGACATTGTTTCAGAGCGGGCCAGCTTCACAGGAGGCTCTGAGAAGAGAGGATTTATATGGTTCATTTCTATTCTTTCAACAGAATATTGCAAAATGGGAAATTAGCAGACAGCAGAAAGCAATACATCAAAACAACATAATATAAATACCTAAAATCTAACTTATTTATAAGAAATCATAGTGAACAGTTATATTAATAATATTATGTATGTCCATTCATCTCACATAGTTGAAAAATACAAAACCAAAGATTGAAATACTTAACCCTGACATAACTAAACCTCTTACGCTGAACAGAGTTAGTTCACTGACCACATACCTGAAATAGTGACCAGCCATGTGACCGAGTCATCCTCTGTGTCACACACATACTCTCCTGTGTCCTCCACAGTGGTCGTGGGGATGACCAGTGTCCTGTGGGCTCCCTGGACCTCCAGGATGAGAGAGGCACTCTCCTCCACCTCCAGCCCATCTCGGTACCAGCGTACCTGGGCATCAGGCTGGGAGATCTCGCAGCTGAGCTCCAGCCTCTCAGAGGTCAGGCTGGTCAGCTCCAGCTCAGACTCAGTGGGGGAGACGATTCGCACCGGAAGCTCTGAGAAAGGGAGAACAACTTGCATTTAAAAGGAAGCAATTAAAAAACAAATATATATATTTAAATAAGTTTGAATATAAATAGTCTGACATAAGATTCAATTGTGTAATAGTGTAAAAAAGGTCAATTAAATAGGTGTCTTCTGATAAGGGGGATTGGTTTGATAGGAGACCCCAAAACATTTAAAACAATTACACTACCACTCACAACAAATGAACCAGGTATGGAACCTTGGAGTATCTTACCTGTGATGGTGACCTGGAAGAACACAGAGTCTCCATCCGTGTCGCAGACGTACTCTCCGGAATCTTCTGCTGAGCCGCAGAGGACGGTCAGCCTCCTGTACGGTCCCTCGGACGTCAGCTGGACCTTCTCCGTCTCCAGGACCTGAAGGCCGTCCTTAAACCAGTGGACCTCACCGCTGGAGCGGGACAGCTCACACTGCAGGACCACCTGCTCAGAGATATGACCCTCCATAACCACGTCCTCTTTGGGCTCCACGATCATCACTGGAGGCTCTTAGTTTCAACAATGGAAAAGGAGCATATGAATGAGCAAATTCTACCACCAGGATAGGAGAATTGATGTTTGCATCATCATCAAAGTATCATCTTTGCTCAACACAATGGAGTCATCTTCACCTGTTTACATGACATGAAAACATGTAGGGCTAGTGTACAGTACATGCCTTTGATGTTGACAGTGAATGAGAGGCTGTTGTCTCCTGACTGACAGCTGTAGGTTCCTGCGTCTGAGGTCTCAGCACAACGGATGATCAGTCTCCTCATGGTGCCCTCTGTTTGTATGGTCATGTTATCACTGGCCTGGACCTCAACCCCATCCTTATACCTGGAGGAAGGTCATGACGGACAGGACAATGAACCTTCAGTATTGTTGATTAGTTGAATCAGGTGTGATGGTGCTTGGCTGGAACAAAAGCCTGAACCCAACTGGCCAACACGGCTCTTGCAATTGTTGAAACGTCGTAATATACCTACTTATATTTTTTACAGTCTGAACATGATCAGATCCCACTAAATTAACAATATTCTAAGCAGAAATGACTCCAAATCATAAAGGATAATGACATCCAGTTTGTGTTTCCTAGTGGTGTGTATGTTAGCTGTGTACCAGGTAGCGTTGGCGTCCTCTCTGGAAACCTCACAGGTGAGCACCACAGGATCCAGCTCCATGGCAGACTTCTGGAGCTCCTCCTCAGGGACCTCACTGAACTGCACAGGGGGACCTGGTGGGGGGAGGGGGGAGAGGGAGAAGATGAGTTACCTGGGGAGGTTGGATGGTCATGGTTAGAGTTAGCGTTTGGTTGTGGTTTGAGGAGGAGGCTTGCTGGGTTGGAGGGGTTGGAGTGAGTAGTGGACTGTTTTGTTACAGTGTGATCAAACTAAGCATGCTCTTCCAGAGGTTTGTTCAGATACATATCAGAAAGATCAGGACAGTGAGTGAGAGGAAAGAAATGGGGGTGATAAACAGGTTAGAGAAGACTTAGAGAACTTTTTCAGAACAGAAGCCATCACACTGGGTTACAGGACCAAGATAATCCTGTCAATAACAACAACAACAACAACTGAAGATGACTTGCTGGCACAGAGGAAGTACAACACAGTATTAGGTTTCCCTCAGAGAAAACACAGAACAACAATCTCCGTTGTTCACCTTTGACCTCCACCTGAAACACACTGACATCATCAGCTGTCCGACACGTGTAAACGCCCGAATGGGAGAAGTCAGGCATTTGGATAATCAGCATCCTTGTATGCCCATCCTCCTGAAAGTCTACACCAGGCAGTTTGAAGATCTGCTCGCCATCTTTGTACCAGTAGACTGGGCATATGGGTCTGATAGGTCACAGTGGAGAACGATGGGTTTGCCAGCCTCAGCGGCCTTGGTCCTCTCCTCTTCAGGGAGGTGGGAGAACATGGCTCCCACAGCTAGGGGTGTTATGGGTGATTGGTTAAGGTGGCAGATATGGGATGCTCAGTTAGCTTGGGTGATCGTCAGCGTGAATCTGTATGACATCATGGTTGATGGCTGAATAAATTCATGTGAAGTTGTGAATTCAAAGAGATGGTCAAACATCTGAAAAACCTCCAGTATAGAAAGTTGATGTTTATATGGAAAATAGAACATTTCTGGTTGAGAGTGCATGTTAATGATCTCCATGACGACCAAACATGACATACAGCAACTCACCTTCAACCTCCACGTTGAAATTGATGACATCACCCATCATCTCGCATGTGTACACGCCAGAGTCGGTGAACTCAGCCGATCGGATAACGATCCTCCTCATGTTGCCTTCTGATTGGATGTTGAGGCCATCTGTCACCTGTAGCTCCACCCCATCCTTGAACCAGCCCACGCTGGCTGAGGGGTGGGACACCTCACAGTACAGGACCACATAGTCACCAGTCTCCACCCTCTTGTTACTGTCTGACTCTGACATTGGGCTGAACTTCACCACCGCAGCTGGAATGGAATCATTTCCAAAAAATATGTACAAGCAGTATTCAGTATTCAAATATCATGCAATTGCATATCATTACAGTACAAACAAGCCTAATGTAAATGTTAAAACAGTCCTTGTTATAAGGCCTCCTCAATACAGATTGTCTAGCTTGACGCCATTATCATGTTATTTCTCTTTACACTCCACCGTTCTCCAACACCTACCTTGAACCTTGAGAACCGCTGAGTCTCTGACTCCGTTGGCGATGAAGGTGACCTCTGCCTCGTGGTCTTCCACCTTGGTGCTGTGGATTACCAGGGAGTGCTGTGTCTTGGCCTGTTGGATAGAGTAGTGTTGGCTATCCTGTAGCTGGGTGCTGTTCAGGAACCAGGTGCCCGTCACCATCACTGACAGATCAATGGAGAACAGAGCGTCCTCCCCCTCCGTCACCTCACAGCCCTGGAGAGGGGTCCTGATCTTGGGACCTGGCACTGAGAGGTGAGAGTTCAGAACTAGTGACATCAAATGAATTTCCATAGCTGCAGGGTACACAAATACCATAGTGCATGACAGCCTTTCATCCCTGATCACATCAACATGGTTTCTCTCCAATTCAGCACTCACCAAGATGGACTACTTTAGGGAACTCCACGTGTCCACTACGGCCATACTTATTGATGCAGCAGACACGGAAGCGGTAATCGCCCTCGCACGGCACGCTGTCACCCATGACCTCTGCGGAGGTCGCCGTGTCGGAGGTCGCACACCTCAGCCACTCCTGTGATCCCACTTCCTGTCTCTCCAGGACATAGACGGAGCGCGTGGTGGTCTGGCTGGTGGGGGCCGGCTCCCAGGAGAGGAGCACGCTGTTGGGCCTGTCCACATCCATCTCTACCCCCACTGGACAGATGGGAGGGCTGTGTCTGGCAGCTGTGGAGAAAACCGAAACAGGGGGAAAGGTACAAAGTAGGTGAGCATTGGTTGCCATAATGCTTGTAGCCTGTCGTACGTTTGTTAGTCTCTAGCAGCTACATTAGGATATGTTGCACAGTATAGCTGGAGTTTTCACCATACTGTCGTTCGAGCCCTTTCGGATCTACATGGGTAAATCCCCAAAAAGTTAACTGTAAACTGTGTATTTGATTTGGAAAGTCCCTAAGTAAGGGGCCATGGGTCACCTTGGTCAACATCCACCTTACCTTTGACTCTGAGCCGGGACGAGGTCTTGGATCTTCCCACAACGAAGGTCACGACCCCAGTGTCCCGTGGCAGACGTTGACGAACACCAGCATGTGGGTTTTACCAAAGGACTTGAGGATAGTCTGGTGGCTCTCGCGTAGCTTCAGGCCATCTTTGAACCAGTGGACATCCATGTTCTCCTCCTCTACCTCCACACAGAACACAGCATTCTCCCCCTCTAACACGTCTAGTTTTCGAGGAAGTTTTTTAACAATTGTGCCTGTGGGTGAGAAAGAGTGTTGAGGGTCATGTACTGTATGGCTGTATATCCTGGAGAAAAATCATTGGGTTTATAGAAAATAATTTTAAAACATTTTTTAAAAACATTTGTTTCAATGGTTCTGATGCTCAAAGATCTCTTTTCTAGACTGTATTAAATGAGTGAATGATACACTGCCATACTTCTTCCATACTATAAGACGTCTACCTACCTTTGACGGCCAGCTCAGCAATACTCTTCCCTCCATCAGGCATCTCACAGAGATAGACCCCATCGTCGTCCGCTCCTACATCTCGGATAGTGAGCCTGCGCCGGGCTCCGTTCTGCTCTATGCCGTATTTACCCCCTGCCTGCAGCCTCTGGTCCTCCAGGTACCAGGCAGTGGGGATGCCCTCATTAGGTACCTCACACTCCAACACGGCCATGCCTCTCTCTCTCACCTCCACGTCTTGCAGAGACCGCCTGAACCGCACCGCTGGAGCTGCACACGGGTGGAAAGGGAGGTAGTTGTGGATTGGTTTATAAACTGTCTGGAAAACATATTGCAGTATGTCTCTGTGTAGTGATTTGCTATGTCCCTGTATAGTATTTATTCAGTGCTTTAGGCACATTTGAGGTTGTTTTTACAGTGCTTTAGGTACATTTTAGGTTGTTTTTACAGTGCTTTAGGTACATTTTAGGTTGTTTTTACAGTGCTTTAGGTACATTTTAGGTTGTTTTTACAGTGCTTAACCCAGATTTTAGGTTGTTTTTACAGTGCTTTAGGTACATTTTAGGTTGTTTTTGCAGTGCTTTAGGTACATTTTAGGTTGTTTTTACAATGCTTTCGATACATTTGAGGTTGTTTTTACAGTGCTTAACCCAGATTTTAGGTAGTTTTTACAGTGCTTTAGGTACATTTTAGGTTGTTTTTACAGTGCTTTTTTTTACAAAGCTTTAGGTACATTTTAGGTTGTTTTTACAATGCTTTAGGCACATTTTAGGTTGTTTTTACAATGCTTTAGGCACATTTTAGGTTGTTTTTACAATGCTTTAGGCACATTTTAGGTTGTTTTTACAATGCTTTAGATACATTTTAGTTTTTTTTACAGTGCTTTAGGCACATTTTAGGTTGTTTTTACAGTGCTTTAGGTACATTTTAGTTGTTTTTACAATGCTTTAGGTACATTTTAGGTTGTTTTTACAATGCTTTAGGTACATTTTAGGTTGTTTTTACAATGCTTTAGGCACATTTTAGGTTGTTTTTACAATGCTTTAGGTACATTTTAGGTTGTTTTTACAATGTTTTAGGCACATTTTAGGTTGTTCTTACAATGGTTTAGGCACATTTTAGGTTGTTTTTACAATGCTTTAGGTACATTTTAGGTTGTTTTTACAATGGTTTAGGTACATTTTAGGTTGTTTTTACAATGCTTTAGGTACATTTTAGTTTGTTTTTACAATGCTTTAGGCACATTTTAGGTTGTTTTTACAATGCTTTAGGCACATTTTAGGTTGTTTTTACAATGCTTTAGGTACATTTTAGGTTGTTTTTACAAAGCTTTAGGCACATTTTAGGTTGTTTTTACAGTGCTTTAGGTACATTTTAGTTGTTTTTACAATGCTTTAGGTACATTTTAGGTTGTTTTTACAATGCTTTAGGTACATTTTAGGTTGTTTTTACAATGCTTTAGGCACATTTTAGGTTGTTTTTACAGTGCTTTAGGTACATTTTAGTTGTTTTTACAATGCTTTAGGTACATTTTAGGTTGTTTTTACAATGCTTTAGGTACATTTTAGGTTATTTTTACAATGCTTTAGGTACATTTTAGGTTGTTTTTACAATGCTTTAGGTACATTTTAGGTTGTTTTACAGTGCTTTAGGCACATTTTAGTTTTTTTTTATTTTTACAATGCTTTAGGTACATTTTAGTTTTTTTTTCAGTGCTTTAGGCACATTTTAGGTTGTTTTACAATGCTTTAGGCACATTTTAGGTTGTTTTTTTTTA
This sequence comes from Oncorhynchus keta, assembly GCF_023373465.1. Classification (NCBI taxonomy): domain Eukaryota; kingdom Metazoa; phylum Chordata; class Actinopteri; order Salmoniformes; family Salmonidae; genus Oncorhynchus; species Oncorhynchus keta. The sequence continues at coordinate 24,552 of NW_026288905.1, read as the reverse complement.
CAATGCTTTAGGTTCATTTGAGGTTGTTTTTACAATGCTTTAGATACATTTGAGGTTGTTTTTACAATGCTTTAGGCACATTTTAGGTTGTTTTTACAATGCTTTAGGTACATTTTAGGTTGTTTTTACAATGCTTTAGGCACATTTTAGGTTGTTTTTACAATGCTTTAGGCACATTTTAGGTTGTTTTTACAATGCTTTAGGCACATTTTAGGTTGTTTTTACAATGCTTTAGGCACATTTTAGGTTGTTTTTACAATGCTTTAGGTACATTTTAGGTTGTTTTTACAATGCTTTAGGCACATTTAGGTTGTTTTTACAGTGCTTTAGGTACATTTTAGTTGTTTTTACAATGCTTTAGGTACATTTTAGGTTGTTTTTACAATGCTTTAGGTACATTTTAGGTTATTTTTACAATTTTACAATGCTTTAGGTACATTTTAGGTTGTTTTTACAATGCTTTAGGTACATTTTAGGTTGTTTTACAGTGCTTTAGGCACATTTTAGTTTTTTTTTTTTACAATGCTTTAGGTACATTTTAGTTTTTTTTACAGTGCTTTAGGCACATTTTAGGTTGTTTTTACAATGCTTTAGGCACATTTTAGTTTTTTTTTGCTTTAGGTTCATTTGAGGTTGTTTTTACAATGCTTTAGGTACATTTTAGGTTGTTTTTACAATGCTTTAGGTACATTTTAGTTTGTTTTTACAATGCTTTAGGCACATTTTAGGTTGTTTTTACAATGCTTAAGGCACATTTTAGGTTGTTTTTACAATGCTTTAGGTACATTTTAGGTTGTTTTTACAATGCTTTAGGTACATTTTAGGTTGTTTTTACAATGGTTTAGGCACATTTTAGGTTGTTTTTACAATGCTTTAGGCACATTTTAGGTTGTTTTTACAATGCTTTAGGCACATTTTAGGTTGTTTTTACAATGCTTTAGGCACATTTTAGGTTGTTTTTACAATGCTTTAGGTACATTTTAGGTTGTTTTTACAATGCTTTAGGCACATTTTAGGTTGTTTTTACAATGCTTTAGGTACATTTTAGGTTGTTTTTACAAAGCTTTAGGCACATTTTAGGTTGTTTTTACAGTGCTTTAGGTACATTTTAGTTGTTTTTACAATGCTTTAGGTACATTTTAGGTTGTTTTTACAATGCTTTAGGTACATTTTAGGTTATTTTTACAATGCTTTAGGTACATTTTAGGTTGTTTTTACAATGCTTTAGGTACATTTTAGGTTGTTTTACAGTGCTTTAGGCACATTTTAGTTTTTTTTACAATGCTTTAGGTACATTTTAGTTTTTTTTTCAGTGCTTTAGGCACATTTTAGGTTGTTTTTACAATGCTTTAGGCACATTTTAGTTTTTTTTTACAATGCTTTAGGTTCATTTGAGGTTGTTTTTACAATGCTTTAGATACATTTGAGGTTGTTTTTACAATGCTTTAGGCACATTTTAGGTTGTTTTTACAATGCTTTAGGTACATTTTAGGTTGTTTTTACAATGCTTTAGGCACATTTTAGGTTGTTTTTACAATGCTTTAGGCACATTTTAGGTTGTTTTTACAATGCTTTAGGCACATTTTAGGTTGTTTTTACAATGCTTTAGGCACATTTTAGGTTGTTTTTACAATGCTTTAGGTACATTTTAGGTTGTTTTTACAATGCTTTAGGCACATTTAGGTTGTTTTTACAGTGCTTTAGGTACATTTTAGTTGTTTTTACAATGCTTTAGGCACATTTTAGGTTGTTTTTACAATGCTTTAGGTACATTTTAGGTTGTTTTTACAATGCTTTAGGCACATTTTAGGTTGTTTTTACAATGCTTTAGGTACATTTTAGGTTGTTTTACAGTGCTTTAGGCACATTTTAGTTTTTTTTACAATGCTTTAGGTACATTTTAGTTTTTTTTCAGTGCTTTAGGCACATTTTAGGTTGTTTTTACAATGCTTTAGGCACATTTTAGTTTTTTTTTACAATGCTTTAGGTTCATTTGAGGTTGTTTTTACAATGCTTTAGATACATTTGAGGTTGTTTTTACAATGCTTTAGATACATTTGAGGTTGTTTTTACAATGCTTTAGATACATTTTAGTTTTTTTTACAATGCTTTAGGTACATTTTAGTTTTTTTTTACAATGCTTTAGGTACATTTTAGTTTTTTTACAATGCTTTAGGTACATTTTAGGTTGTTTTTACAATGCTTTAGGCACATTTTAGGTTGTTTTTACAATGTTTTAGGCACATTTTAGGTTGTTTTTACAATGGTTTAGGCACATTTTAGGTTGTTTTTACAATGCTTTAGATACATTTTAGGTTGTTTTTACAATGCTTTATGCACATTTGAGGTTGTTTTTACAATGCTTTATGCACATTTTAGGTTGTTTTTACAATGCTTTATGCACATTTTAGGTTGTTTTTACAATGCTTTATGCACATTCTAGGTTGTTTTTACAATGCTTTATGCACATTTTAGGTTGTTTTTACAGTGCTTTATGCACATTTTAGGTTGTTTTTACAGTGCTTTAGGCACATTTTAGGTTGTTTTTACAATGGTTTAGGTACATTTTAGGTTGTTTTTACAGTGCTTTATGCACATTTGAGGTTGTTTTTACAGTGCTTTAGGCTCATTTTAGGTTGTTTTTACAATGCTTTATGGACATTTTAGGTTGTTTTTACAATGGTTTAGGTACATTTTAGGTTGTTTTTACAATGCTTTAGGTACATTTTAGTTTGTTTTTACAATGCTTTAGGCACATTTTAGGTTGTTTTTACAATGCTTTAGGCACATTTTAGGTTGTTTTTACAATGCTTTAGGTACATTTTAGGTTGTTTTTACAATGCTTTAGGCACATTTTAGGTTGTTTTTACAATGGTTTAGGCACATTTTAGGTTGTTTTTACAATGCTTTAGGCACATTTTAGGTTGTTTTTACAATGCTTTAGGCACATTTTAGGTTGTTTTTACAATGGTTTAGGCACATTTTAGGTTGTTTTTACAATGCTTTATGCACATTTTAGGTTGTTTTTACAGTGCTTTATGCACATTTTAGGTTGTTTTTACAATGCTTTATGCACATTTTAGGTTGTTTTTACAATGCTTTATGCACATTTTAGGTTGTTTTTACAATGCTTTATGCACATTTTAGGTTGTTTTTACAATGCTTTATGCACATTTTAGGTTGTTTTTACAATGCTTTAGGTACATTTTAGGTTGTTTTTACAGTGCTTAACCCACATTTGAGGTTGTTTTTACAATGCTTTATGCACATGTTAGGTTGTTTTTACAATGCTTTAGATACATTTTAGGTTGTTTTTACAATGCTTTATGCACATTTTAGGTTGTTTTTACAGTGCTTTAGGCACATTTTAGGTTGTTTTTACAATGGTTTAGGTACATTTTAGGTTGTTTTTACAGTGCTTTATGCACATTTGAGGTTGTTTTTACAGTGCTTTAGGCTCATTTTAGGTTGTTTTTACAATGCTTTATGGACATTTTAGGTTGTTTTTACAATGGTTTAGGTACATTTTAGGTTGTTTTTACAATGCTTTAGGTACATTTTAGTTTGTTTTTACAATGCTTTAGGCACATTTTAGGTTGTTTTTACAATGCTTTAGGCACATTTTAGGTTGTTTTTACAATGCTTTATGTACATTTTAGGTTGTTTTTACAATGCTTTAGGCACATTTTAGGTTGTTTTTACAATGGTTTAGGCACATTTTAGGTTGTTTTTACAATGCTTTAGGCACATTTTAGGTTGTTTTTACAATGCTTTAGGCACATTTTAGGTTGTTTTTACAATGCTTTAGGCACATTTTAGGTTGTTTTTACAATGCTTTAGGTACATTTTAGGTTGTTTTTACAATGCTTTAGGCACATTTTAGGTTGTTTTTACAGTGCTTTAGGTACATTTTAGTTGTTTTTACAATGCTTTAGGTACATTTTAGGTTGTTTTTACAATGCTTTAGGTACATTTTAGGTTGTTTTTACAGTGCTTTTGCACATTTGAGGTTGTTTTTACAGTGCTTTAGGCTCATTTTAGGTTGTTTTTACAATGCTTTATGGACATTTTAGGTTGTTTTTACAATGGTTTAGGTACATTTTAGGTTGTTTTTACAATGCTTTAGGTACATTTTAGTTTGTTTTTACAATGCTTTAGGCACATTTTAGGTTGTTTTTACAATGCTTAAGGCACATTTTAGGTTGTTTTTACAATGCTTTAGGTACATTTTAGGTTGTTTTTACAATGCTTTAGGTACATTTTAGGTTGTTTTTACAATGGTTTAGGCACATTTTAGGTTGTTTTTACAATGCTTTAGGCACATTTTAGGTTGTTTTTACAATGCTTTAGGCACATTTTAGGTTGTTTTTACAATGCTTTAGGCACATTTTAGGTTGTTTTTACAATGCTTTAGGTACATTTTAGGTTGTTTTTACAATGCTTTAGGCACATTTTAGGTTGTTTTTACAGTGCTTTAGGTACATTTTAGTTGTTTTTACAATGCTTTAGGTACATTTTAGGTTGTTTTTACAATGCTTTAGGTACATTTTAGGTTGTTTTTACAATGCTTTAGGCACATTTTAGGTTGTTTTTACAATGCTTTAGGTACATTTCAGGTTGTTTTACAGTGCTTTAGGCACATTTTAGTTTTTTTACAATGCTTTAGGTACATTTTAGTTTTTTTTCAGTGCTTTAGGCACATTTTAGGTTGTTTTTACAATGCTTTAGGCACATTTTAGGTTGTTTTTACAATGCTTTAGGTACATTTTAGGTTGTTTTTACAATGGTTTAGGTACATTTTAGGTTGTTTTTACAATGCTTTAGGTACATTTTAGTTTGTTTTACAATGCTTTAGGCACATTTTAGGTTGTTTTTACAATGCTTAAGGCACATTTTAGGTTGTTTTTACAATGCTTTAGGTACATTTTAGGTTGTTTTTACAATGCTTTAGGTACATTTTAGGTTGTTTTTACAATGGTTTAGGCACATTTTAGGTTGTTTTTACAATGCTTTAGGCACATTTTAGGTTGTTTTTACAATGCTTTAGGCACATTTTAGGTTGTTTTTACAATGCTTTAGGCACATTTTAGGTTGTTTTTACAATGCTTTAGGTACATTTTAGGTTGTTTTTACAATGCTTTAGGCACATTTTAGGTTGTTTTTACAGTGCTTTAGGTACATTTTAGTTGTTTTTACAATGCTTTAGGTACATTTTAGGTTGTTTTTACAATGCTTTAGGTACATTTTAGGTTGTTTTTACAATGCTTTAGGCACATTTTAGGTTGTTTTTACAATGCTTTAGGTACATTTCAGGTTGTTTTACAGTGCTTTAGGTACATTTTAGTTTTTTTACAGTGCTTTAGGCACATTTTAGGTTGTTTTTACAATGCTTTAGGCACATTTTAGTTTTTTTTTACAATGCTTTAGGTTCATTTGAGGTTGTTTTTACAATGCTTTAGATACATTTGAGGTTGTTTTTACAATGCTTTAGATACATTTGAGGTTGTTTTTACAATGCTTTAGATACATTTTAGTTTTTTTTACAATGCTTTAGGTACATTTTAGTTTTTTTTTACAATGCTTTAGGCACATTTTAGTTTTTTTTTACAATGCTTTAGGTTCATTTGAGGTTGTTTTTACAATGCTTTAGATACATTTGAGGTTGTTTTTACAATGCTTTAGATACATTTGAGGTTGTTTTTACAATGCTTTAGATACATTTTAGTTTTTTTTACAATGCTTTAGGTACATTTTAGTTTTTTTTTACAATGCTTTAGGTACATTTTAGGTTGTTTTTACAGTGCTTTAGGCACATTTTAGGTTGTTTTTACAATGGTTTAGGTACATTTTAGGTTGTTTTTACAGTGCTTTATGCACATTTGAGGTTGTTTTTACAGTGCTTTAGGCTCATTTTAGGTTGTTTTTACAATGCTTTATGGACATACTTTAGGTTGTTTTTACAATGACATTTTAGGTTGTTTTTACAATGGTTTAGGTACATTTTAGGTTGTTTTTACAATGCTTTAGGTACATTTTAGTTTGTTTTTACAATGCTTTAGGCACATTTTAGGTTGTTTTTACAATGCTTTAGGCACATTTTAGGTTGTTTTTACAATGCTTTAGGTACATTTTAGGTTGTTTTTACAATGCTTTAGGCACATTTTAGGTTGTTTTTACAATGCTTTAGGCACATTTTAGGTTGTTTTTACAATGCTTTAGGTACATTTTAGGTTTTTACAATGCTTTAGGTTTTTAGGTTGTTTTTACAATGCTTTAGGTACATTTTAGGTTGTTTTTACATGCTTTAGGCACATTTTAGGTTGTTTTTACAATGCTTTAGGCACATTTTAGGTTGTTTTTACATGCTTTAGGCACATTTTAGGTTGTTTTTACAATGCTTTAGGTACATTTTAGGTTGTTTTTACAATGCTTTAGGCACATTTTAGGTTGTTTTTACAATGCTTTAGGTACATTTTAGTTTTTTTACAATGCTTTAGGTACAATGTTTTACATGCTTTAGGCTTTTAGGTTGTTTTTACAATGCTTTAGGACATTTTTACAATGCTTTAGGTTTTAGTTGTTTTTACAATGCTTTAGGTACATTTTAGGTTGTTTTACAATGGTTTTAGGTTGTTTTTACATTTTAGGTTGTTTTTACAATGCTTTAGGCACATTTTAGGTTGTTTTTACAATGCTTTAGTTGGTTGTTTTTACAATGCTTTAGGCACATTTTAGGTTGTTTTTACAATGCTTTAGGTACATTTTAGTTGTTTTTACAATGTTTTTAGGTTGTTTTTACAATGCTTTAGGTACATTTTAGGTTGTTTTTACAATGCTTTAGGTACATTTTAGGTTGTTTTTACAATGCTTTAGGTACATTTTAGGTTGTTTTACAGTGCTTTAGGCACATTTTAGTTTTTACAATGCTTTAGGTTTTTACAGTGCTTTAGGCACATTTTAGGTTGTTTTTACAATGCTTTAGGCACATTTTAGGTTGTTTTTACAATGCTTTAGGCACATTTGAGGTTGTTTTTACAATGCTTTAGGCACATTTTAGGTTGTTTTTACAATGCTTTAGGCACATTTTAGGTTGTTTTTACAATGCTTTAGGTACATTTTAGGTTGTTTTTACAATGCTTTAGGCACATTTTAGGTTGTTTTACAATGCTTTAGGCACATTTTAGGTTGTTTTTACAATGCTTTAGGCACATTTTAGGTTGTTTTTACAATGCTTTAGGCACATTTTAGGTTGTTTTTACAATGCTTTAGGTACATTTTAGGTTGTTTTTACAATGCTTTAGGCACATTTAGGTTGTTTTTACAGTGCTTTAGGTACATTTTAGTTGTTTTTACAATGCTTTAGGCACATTTTAGGTTGTTTTTACAATGCTTTAGGTACATTTTAGGTTGTTTTTACAATGCTTTAGGTACATTTTAGGTTGTTTTTACAATGCTTTAGGTACATTTTAGGTTGTTTTTACAGTGCTTTAGGCACATTTTAGGTTTTTTTACAATGCTTTAGGTACATTTTAGTTTTTTTACAGTGCTTTAGGCACATTTTAGGTTGTTTTTACAATGCTTTAGGCACATTTTAGGTTGTTTTTACAATGCTTTAGGTTCATTTTAGGTTGTTTTTACAATGCTTTAGGTACATTTTAGGTTGTTTTTACAATGCTTTAGGCACATTTTAGGTTGTTTTTACAATGCTTTAGGTACATTTTAGGTTGTTTTTACAATGCTTTAGGCACATTTTAGGTTGTTTTTACAATGCTTTAGGCACATTTTAGGTTGTTTTTACAATGCTTTAGGCACATTTTAGGTTGTTTTTACAATGCTTTAGGCACATTTTAGGTTGTTTTTACAATGCTTTAGGTACATTTTAGGTTGTTTTTACAATGCTTTAGGCACATTTTAGGTTGTTTTTACAATGCTTTAGGTACATTTTAGTTGTTTTTACAATGCTTTAGGTACATTTTAGGTTGTTTTTACAATGCTTTAGGTACATTTTAGGTTGTTTTTACAATGCTTTAGGTACATTTTAGGTTGTTTTTACAATGCTTTAGGTACATTTTAGGTTGTTTTTACAGTGCTTTAGGCACATTTTAGTTTTTACAATGCTTTAGGTACATTTTAGTTTTTTTTTACAGTGCTTTAGGCACATTTTAGGTTGTTTTTACAATGCTTTAGGCACATTTTAGTTTTTTTACAATGCTTTAGGTTCATTTGAGGTTGTTTTTACAATGCTTTAGGTACATTTTAGGTTGTTTTTGCTTTAGGTACATTTTAGTTTGTTTTTACAATGCTTTAGGCACATTTTAGTTTTTACAATGTTTTTAGTTTTTTTACAATGCTTTAGGTACATTTTAGGTTGTTTTTACAATGCTTTAGGTACATTTTAGGTTGTTTTTACAATGCTTTAGGCACATTTTAGGTTGTTTTTACAATGCTTTAGGCACATTTTAGGTTGTTTTTACAATGCTTTAGGCACATTTTAGGTTGTTTTTACAATGCTTTAGGCACATTTTAGGTTGTTTTTACAATGCTTTAGGTACATTTTAGGTTGTTTTTACAATGCTTTAGGCACATTTTAGGTTGTTTTTACAATGCTTTAGGTACATTTGAGGTTGTTTTTACAATGCTTTAGGCACATTTTAGGTTGTTTTTACAGTGCTTTAGGTACATTTTAGTTGTTTTTACAATGCTTTAGGTACATTTTAGGTTGTTTTTACAATGCTTTAGGTACATTTTAGGTTATTTTTACAATGCTTTAGGTACATTTTAGGTTGTTTTTACAATGCTTTAGGTACATTTTAGGTTGTTTTACAGTGCTTTAGGCACATTTTAGTTTTTTTTACAATGCTTTAGGTACATTTTAGTTTTTTTTTTTCAGTGCTTTAGGCACATTTTAGGTTGTTTTTACAATGCTTTAGGCACATTTTAGGTTGTTTTTTTTTACAATGCTTTAGGTTCATTTGAGGTTGTTTTTACAATGCTTTAGATACATTTGAGGTTGTTTTTACAATGCTTTAGGCACATTTTAGGTTGTTTTTACAATGCTTTAGGTACATTTTAGGTTGTTTTTACAATGCTTTAGGCACATTTTAGGTTGTTTTTACAATGCTTTAGGCACATTTTAGGTTGTTTTTACAATGCTTTAGGCACATTTTAGGTTGTTTTTACAATGCTTTAGGCACATTTTAGGTTGTTTTACAGTGCTTTAGGCACATTTTAGTTTTTTTTACAATGCTTTAGGCACATTTAGGTTGTTTTTACAGTGCTTTAGGTACATTTTAGTTGTTTTTACAATGCTTTAGGTACATTTTAGGTTGTTTTTACAATGCTTTAGGTACATTTTAGGTTGTTTTTACAATGCTTTAGGTACATTTTAGGTTGTTTTTACAATGCTTTAGGTACATTTTAGGTTGTTTTACAGTGCTTTAGGCACATTTTAGTTTTTTTACAATGCTTTAGGTACATTTTAGTTTTTTTACAGTTTTAGGCACATTTTAGTTTTTACAATGCTTTAGGCACATTTTAGTTTTTTTACAATGCTTTAGGTTCATTTGAGGTTGTTTTTACAATGCTTTAGATACATTTGAGGTTGTTTTTACAATGCTTTAGATACATTTGAGGTTGTTTTTACAATGCTTTAGATACATTTTAGTTTTTTTACAATGCTTTAGGTACATTTTAGTTTTTTTTTTTACAATGCTTTAGGTTTTTTTTTTTTACAATGCTTTAGGTACATTTTAGGTTGTTTTTACAATGCTTTAGGCACATTTTAGGTTGTTTTTACAATGTTTTAGGCACATTTTAGGTTGTTTTTACAATGGTTTAGGCACATTTTAGGTTGTTTTTACAATGCTTTAGATACATTTTAGGTTGTTTTTACAATGCTTTATGCACATTTGAGGTTGTTTTTACAATGCTTTATGCACATTTTAGGTTGTTTTTACAATGCTTTATGCACATTTTAGGTTGTTTTTACAATGCTTTATGCACATTCTAGGTTGTTTTTACAATGCTTTATGCACATTTTAGGTTGTTTTTACAGTGCTTTATGCACATTTTAGGTTGTTTTTACAGTGCTTTAGGCACATTTTAGGTTGTTTTTACAATGGTTTAGGTACATTTTAGGTTGTTTTTACAGTGCTTTATGCACATTTGAGGTTGTTTTTACAGTGCTTTAGGCTCATTTTAGGTTGTTTTTACAATGCTTTATGGACATTTTAGGTTGTTTTTACAATGGTTTAGGTACATTTTAGGTTGTTTTTACAATGCTTTAGGTACATTTTAGTTTGTTTTTACAATGCTTTAGGCACATTTTAGGTTGTTTTTACAATGCTTTAGGCACATTTTAGGTTGTTTTTACAATGCTTTAGGTACATTTTAGGTTGTTTTTACAATGCTTTAGGCACATTTTAGGTTGTTTTTACAATGGTTTAGGCACATTTTAGGTTGTTTTTACAATGCTTTAGGCACATTTTAGGTTGTTTTTACAATGCTTTAGGCACATTTTAGGTTGTTTTTACAATGGTTTAGGCACATTTTAGGTTGTTTTTACAATGCTTTATGCACATTTTAGGTTGTTTTTACAGTGCTTTATGCACATTTTAGGTTGTTTTTACAATGCTTTATGCACATTTTAGGTTGTTTTACAATGCTTTATGCACATTTTAGGTTGTTTTTACAATGCTTTATGCACATTTTAGGTTGTTTTTACAATGCTTTATGCACATTTTAGGTTGTTTTTACAATGCTTTAGGTACATTTTAGGTTGTTTTTACAGTGCTTAACCCACATTTGAGGTTGTTTTTACAATGCTTTATGCACATGTTAGGTTGTTTTTACAATGCTTTAGATACATTTTAGGTTGTTTTTACAATGCTTTATGCACATTTTAGGTTGTTTTTACAGTGCTTTAGGCACATTTTAGGTTGTTTTTACAATGGTTTAGGTACATTTTAGGTTGTTTTTACAGTGCTTTATGCACATTTGAGGTTGTTTTTACAGTGCTTTAGGCTCATTTTAGGTTGTTTTTACAATGCTTTATGGACATTTTAGGTTGTTTTTACAATGGTTTAGGTACATTTTAGGTTGTTTTTACAATGCTTTAGGTACATTTTAGTTTGTTTTTACAATGCTTTAGGCACATTTTAGGTTGTTTTTACAATGCTTTAGGCACATTTTAGGTTGTTTTTACAATGCTTTATGTACATTTTAGGTTGTTTTTACAATGCTTTAGGCACATTTTAGGTTGTTTTTACAATGGTTTAGGCACATTTTAGGTTGTTTTTACAATGCTTTAGGCACATTTTAGGTTGTTTTTACAATGCTTTAGGCACATTTTAGGTAGTTTTTACAATGCTTTAGGCACATTTTAGGTTGTTTTTACAATGCTTTAGGTACATTTTAGGTTGTTTTTACAATGCTTTAGGCACATTTTAGGTTGTTTTTACAGTGCTTTAGGTACATTTTAGTTGTTTTTACAATGCTTTAGGTACATTTTAGGTTGTTTTTACAATGCTTTAGGTACATTTTAGGTTGTTTTTACAGTGCTTTTTGCACATTTGAGGTTGTTTTTACAGTGCTTTAGGCTCATTTTAGGTTGTTTTTACAATGCTTTATGGACATTTTAGGTTGTTTTTACAATGGTTTAGGTACATTTTAGGTTGTTTTTACAATGCTTTAGGTACATTTTAGTTTGTTTTTACAATGCTTTAGGCACATTTTAGGTTGTTTTTACAATGCTTAAGGCACATTTTAGGTTGTTTTTACAATGCTTTAGGTACATTTTAGGTTGTTTTTACAATGCTTTAGGTACATTTTAGGTTGTTTTTACAATGGTTTAGGCACATTTTAGGTTGTTTTTACAATGCTTTAGGCACATTTTAGGTTGTTTTTACAATGCTTTAGGCACATTTTAGGTTGTTTTTACAATGCTTTAGGCACATTTTAGGTTGTTTTTACAATGCTTTAGGTACATTTTAGGTTGTTTTTACAATGCTTTAGGCACATTTTAGGTTGTTTTTACAGTGCTTTAGGTACATTTTAGTTGTTTTTACAATGCTTTAGGTACATTTTAGGTTGTTTTTACAATGCTTTAGGTACATTTTAGGTTGTTTTTACAATGCTTTAGGCACATTTTAGGTTGTTTTTACAATGCTTTAGGTACATTTCAGGTTGTTTTACAGTGCTTTAGGCACATTTTAGTTTTTTTACAATGCTTTAGGTACATTTTAGTTTTTTCAGTGCTTTAGGCACATTTTAGTTTTTTTTACAATGCTTTAGGTACATTTTAGTTTTTTTTTACAATGCTTTAGGTACATTTTAGGTTGTTTTTACAATGGTTTAGGTACATTTTAGGTTGTTTTTACAATGCTTTAGGTACATTTTAGTTTGTTTTTACAATGCTTTAGGCACATTTTAGGTTGTTTTTACAATGCTTAAGGCACATTTTAGGTTGTTTTTACAATGCTTTAGGTACATTTTAGGTTGTTTTTACAATGCTTTAGGTACATTTTAGGTTGTTTTTACAATGGTTTAGGCACATTTTAGGTTGTTTTTACAATGCTTTAGGCACATTTTAGGTTGTTTTTACAATGCTTTAGGCACATTTTAGGTTGTTTTACAATGCTTTAGGCACATTTTAGGTTGTTTTTACAATGCTTTAGGTACATTTTAGGTTGTTTTTACAATGCTTTAGGCACATTTTAGGTTGTTTTTACAGTGCTTTAGGTACATTTTAGTTGTTTTTACAATGCTTTAGGTACATTTTAGGTTGTTTTTACAATGCTTTAGGTACATTTTAGGTTGTTTTTACAATGCTTTAGGCACATTTTAGGTTGTTTTTACAATGCTTTAGGTACATTTCAGGTTGTTTTACAGTGCTTTAGGCACATTTTAGTTTTTTTTTTCAGTGCTTTAGGCACATTTTAGGTTGTTTTTACAATGCTTTAGGCACATTTTAGTTTTTTTACAATGCTTTAGGTTCATTTGAGGTTGTTTTTACAATGCTTTAGATACATTTGAGGTTGTTTTTACAATGCTTTAGATACATTTGAGGTTGTTTTTACAATGCTTTAGATACATTTTAGTTTTTTTTTACAATGGTTTAGGTACATTTTAGTTTTTTTTACAATGCTTTAGGCACATTTTAGTTTTTTTACAATGCTTTAGGTTCATTTGAGGTTGTTTTTACAATGCTTTAGATACATTTGAGGTTGTTTTACAATGCTTTAGATACATTTGAGGTTGTTTTTACAATGCTTTAGATACATTTTAGTTTTTTTTACAATGCTTTAGGTACATTTTAGTTTTTTTTTACAATGCTTTAGGTACATTTTAGGTTGTTTTTACAGTGCTTTAGGCACATTTTAGGTTGTTTTTACAATGGTTTAGGTACATTTTAGGTTGTTTTTACAGTGCTTTATGCACATTTGAGGTTGTTTTTACAGTGCTTTAGGCTCATTTTAGGTTGTTTTTACAATGCTTTATGGACATTTTAGGTTGTTTTTACAATGGTTTAGGTACATTTTAGGTTGTTTTTACAATGCTTTAGGCACATTGTAGGTTGTTTTTACAATGCTTTAGGTACATTTTAGGTTGTTTTTACAATGCTTTAGGCACATTTTAGGTTGTTTTTACAGTGCTTTAGGTACATTTTAGTTGTTTTTACAATGCTTTAGGTACATTTTAGGTTGTTTTTACAATGGTTTAGGCACATTTTAGGTTGTTTTACAATGCTTTAGGCACATTTTAGGTTGTTTTTACAATGCTTTAGGCACATTTTAGGTTGTTTTTACAATGCTTTAGGCACATTTTAGGTTGTTTTTACAATGCTTTAGGTACATTTTAGGTTGTTTTTACAATGCTTTAGGCACATTTTAGGTTGTTTTTACAGTGCTTTAGGTACATTTTAGTTGTTTTTACAATGCTTTAGGTACATTTTAGGTTGTTTTTACAATGCTTTAGGTACATTTTAGGTTGTTTTTACAGTGCTTTTGCACATTTGAGGTTGTTTTTACAGTGCTTTAGGCTCATTTTAGGTTGTTTTTACAATGCTTTATGGACATTTTAGGTTGTTTTTACAATGGTTTAGGTACATTTTAGGTTGTTTTTACAATGCTTTAGGTACATTTTAGTTTGTTTTTACAATGCTTTAGGTACATTTTAGGTTGTTTTTACAATGGTTTAGGCACATTTTAGGTTGTTTTTACAATGCTTTAGGCACATTTTAGGTTGTTTTTACAATGCTTTAGGCACATTTTAGGTTGTTTTTACAATGCTTTAGGCACATTTTAGGTTGTTTTTACAATGCTTTAGGCACATTTTAGGTTGTTTTTACAATGGTTTAGGCACATTTTAGGTTGTTTTTACAATGCTTTAGGCACATTTTAGGTTGTTTTTACAATGCTTTAGGCACATTTTAGGTTGTTTTTACAATGCTTTAGGCACATTTTAGGTTGTTTTTACAATGCTTTAGGTACATTTTAGGTTGTTTTTACAATGCTTTAGGCACATTTTAGGTTGTTTTTACAGTGCTTTAGGTACATTTTAGTTGTTTTTACAATGCTTTAGGTACATTTTAGGTTGTTTTTACAATGCTTTAGGTACATTTTAGGTTGTTTTTACAGTGCTTTTGCACATTTGAGGTTGTTTTTACAGTGCTTTAGGCTCATTTTAGGTTGTTTTTACAATGCTTTATGGACATTTTAGGTTGTTTTTACAATGGTTTAGGTACATTTAGGTTGTTTTTACAATGCTTTAGGTACATTTTAGTTTGTTTTTACAATGCTTTAGGCACATTTTAGGTTGTTTTTACAATGCTTAAGGCACATTTTAGGTTGTTTTTACAATGCTTTAGGTACATTTTAGGTTGTTTTTACAATGCTTTAGGTACATTTTAGGTTGTTTTTACAATGGTTTAGGCACATTTTAGGTTGTTTTTACAATGCTTTAGGCACATTTTAGGTTGTTTTTACAATGCTTTAGGCACATTTTAGGTTGTTTTTACAATGCTTTAGGCACATTTTAGGTTGTTTTTACAATGCTTTAGGTACATTTTAGGTTGTTTTTACAATGCTTTAGGCACATTTTAGGTTGTTTTTACAGTGCTTTAGGTACATTTTAGTTGTTTTTACAATGCTTTAGGTACATTTTAGGTTGTTTTTACAATGCTTTAGGTACATTTTAGGTTGTTTTTACAATGCTTTAGGCACATTTTAGGTTGTTTTTACAATGCTTTAGGTACATTTCAGGTTGTTTTACAGTGCTTTAGGCACATTTTAGTTTTTTTTACAATGCTTTAGGTACATTTTAGTTTTTTTTCAGTGCTTTAGGCACATTTTAGGTTGTTTTTACAATGCTTTAGGCACATTTTTTTTTTTTTTTTTACAATGCTTTAGATACATTTGAGGTTGTTTTTACAATGCTTTAGATACATTTGAGGTTGTTTTTACAATGCTTTAGATACATTTTAGTTTTTTTTACAATGCTTTAGGTACATTTTAGTTTTTTTTACAATGCTTTAGGCACATTTTAGTTTTTTTACAATGCTTTAGGTTCATTTGAGGTTGTTTTTACAATGCTTTAGATACATTTGAGGTTGTTTTTACAATGCTTTAGATACATTTGAGGTTGTTTTTACAATGCTTTAGATACATTTTAGTTTTTTACAATGCTTTAGGTACATTTTCGTTTTTTTACAATGCTTTAGGTACATTTTAGTTTTTTTACAATGCTTTAGGTACATTTTAGGTTGTTTTTACAATGCTTTAGGCACATTTTAGGTTGTTTTTACAATGTTTTAGGCACATTTTAGGTTGTTTTTACAATGGTTTAGGCACATTTTAGGTTGTTTTTACAATGCTTAAGATACATTTTAGGTTGTTTTTACAATGCTTTATGCACATTTTAGGTTGTTTTTACACTGCTTTATGCACATTTTAGGTTGTTTTTACAGTGCTTAACCCACATTTTAGGTTGTTTTTACAATGCTTTATGCACATTTGAGGTTGTTTTTACAATGCTTTAAGCACATTTTAGGTTGTTTTTACAATGCTTTATGCACATTTTAGGTTGTTTTTACAATGCTTTATGCACATTCTAGGTTGTTTTTACAATGCTTTATGCACATTTTAGGATGTTTTTACAGTGCTTTATGCACATTTTAGGTTGTTTTTACAATGCTTTATGCACATTTTAGGTTGTTTTTACAATGCTTTATGCACATTTTAGGTTATTTTTACAATGCTTTATGCACATTTTAGGTTGTTTTTACAATGCTTTATGCACATTTTAGGTTGTTTTTACAATGCTTTAGGTACATTTTAGGTTGTTTTTACCATGCTTAACCCACATTTGAGGTTGTTTTTACAATGCTTTATGCACATGTTAGGTTGTTTTTACAATGGTTTAGGTACATTTTAGGTTGTTTTTACAGTGCTTTATGCACATTTGAGGTTGTTTTTACAGTGCTTTAGGCTCATTTTAGGTTGTTTTTACAATGCTTTATGGACATTTTAGGTTGTTTTTACAATGCTTTATGCACATTTTAGGTTGTTTTTACAATCCTTTATGCACATTTTAGGTTGTTTTTACAATGCTTTATGCACATTTTAGGTTGTTTTTACAATGCTATAGGCACATTTTAGGTTGTTTTTACAATGCTTTACGCACCTTTTAGGTTGTTTTTACAGTGCTTTAGGCACATTTTAGGTTCTTTTTACAATGCTTAACCCACATTTTAGGTTGTTTTTACAATGCTTTACGCACCTTTTAGGTTGTTTTTACAATGCTTTAGGTACATTTTAGGTTGTTTTTACAGTGCTTAACCCACATTTGAGGTTGTTTTTACAATGCTTTATGCACATGTTAGGTTGTTTTTACAATGCTTTAGATACATTTTAGGTTGTTTTTACAATGCTTTATGCACATTTTAGGTTGTTTTTACAGTGCTTTAGGCACATTTTAGGTTGTTTTTACAATGCTTTATGCACATTTTAGGTTGTTTTTACAATGCTTTAGGTACATTTTAGGTTGTTTTTACAGTGCTTAACCCACATTTGAGGTTGTTTTTACAATGCTTTATGCACATGTTAGGTTGTTTTTACAATGCTTTAGATACATTTTAGGTTGTTTTTACAATGCTTTATGCACATTTTAGGTTGTTTTTACAGTGCTTTAGGCACATTTTAGGTTGTTTTTACAATGGTTTAGGTACATTTTAGGTTGTTTTTACAGTGCTTTATGCACATTTGAGGTTGTTTTTACAGTGCTTTAGGCTCATTTTAGGTTGTTTTTACAATGGTTTAGGTACATTTTAGGTTGTTTTTACAATGCTTTAGGTACATTTTAGTTTGTTTTTACAATGCTTTAGGCACATTTTAGGTTGTTTTTACAATGCTTTAGGCACATTTTAGGTTGTTTTTACAATGCTTTATGTACATTTTAGGTTGTTTTTACAATGCTTTAGGCACATTTTAGGTTGTTTTTACAATGGTTTAGGCACATTTTAGGTTGTTTTTACAATGCTTTAGGCACATTTTAGGTTGTTTTTACAATGCTTTAGGCACATTTTAGGTTGTTTTTACAATGCTTTAGGCACATTTTAGGTTGTTTTTACAATGCTTTAGGTACATTTTAGGTTGTTTTTACAATGCTTTAGGCACATTTTAGGTTGTTTTTACAGTGCTTTAGGTACATTTTAGTTGTTTTTACAATGCTTTAGGTACATTTTAGGTTGTTTTTACAATGCTTTAGGTACATTTTAGGTTGTTTTTACAGTGTTTTTTGCACATTTGAGGTTGTTTTTACAGTGCTTTAGGCTCATTTTAGGTTGTTTTTACAATGCTTTATGGACATTTTAGGTTGTTTTTACAATGGTTTAGGTACATTTTAGGTTGTTTTTACAATGCTTTAGGTACATTTTAGTTTGTTTTTACAATGCTTTAGGCACATTTTAGGTTGTTTTTACAATGCTTAAGGCACATTTTAGGTTGTTTTTACAATGCTTTAGGTACATTTTAGGTTGTTTTTACAATGCTTTAGGTACATTTTAGGTTGTTTTTACAATGGTTTAGGCACATTTTAGGTTGTTTTTACAATGCTTTAGGCACATTTTAGGTTGTTTTTACAATGCTTTAGGCACATTTTAGGTTGTTTTTACAATGCTTTAGGCACATTTTAGGTTGTTTTTACAATGCTTTAGGTACATTTTAGGTTGTTTTTACAATGCTTTAGGCACATTTTAGGTTGTTTTTACAGTGCTTTAGGTACATTTTAGTTGTTTTTACAATGCTTTAGGTACATTTTAGGTTGTTTTTACAATGCTTTAGGTACATTTTAGGTTGTTTTTACAATGCTTTAGGCACATTTTAGGTTGTTTTTACAATGATTTAGGTACATTTCAGGTTGTTTTACAGTGCTTTAGGCACATTTTAGTTTTTTTTACAATGCTTTAGGTACATTTTAGTTTTTTTTCAGTGCTTTAGGCACATTTTAGGTTGTTTTTACAATGCTTTAGGCACATTTTAGGTTGTTTTTACAATGCTTTAGGTACATTTTAGGTTGTTTTTACAATGGTTTAGGTACATTTTAGGTTGTTTTTACAATGCTTTAGGTACATTTTAGTTTGTTTTTACAATGCTTTAGGCACATTTTAGGTTGTTTTTACAATGCTTTAGGTACATTTTAGGTTGTTTTTACAATGCTTTAGGTACATTTTAGGTTGTTTTTACAATGCTTTAGGTACATTTTAGGTTGTTTTTACAATGGTTTAGGCACATTTTAGGTTGTTTTTACAATGCTTTAGGCACATTTTAGGTTGTTTTTACAATGCTTTAGGCACATTTTAGGTTGTTTTTACAATGCTTTAGGCACATTTTAGGTTGTTTTTACAATGCTTTAGGTACATTTTAGGTTGTTTTTACAATGCTTTAGGCACATTTTAGGTTGTTTTTACAGTGCTTTAGGTACATTTTAGTTGTTTTTACAATGCTTTAGGTACATTTTAGGTTGTTTTTACAATGCTTTAGGTACATTTTAGGTTGTTTTTACAATGCTTTAGGCACATTTTAGGTTGTTTTTACAATGCTTTAGGTACATTTCAGGTTGTTTTACAGTGCTTTAGGCACATTTTAGTTTTTTTACAATGCTTTAGGTACATTTTAGGTTGTTTTTACAATGCTTTAGGCACATTTTAGTTTTTTTTTCAGTGCTTTAGGCACATTTTAGGTTGTTTTTACAATGCTTTAGGCACATTTTAGTTTTTTTTTTTACAATGCTTTAGGTTCATTTGAGGTTGTTTTTACAATGCTTTAGATACATTTGAGGTTGTTTTTACAATGCTTTAGATACATTTGAGGTTGTTTTTACAATGCTTTAGATACATTTTAGTTTTTTTACAATGCTTTAGGTACATTTTAGTTTTTTTTTACAATGCTTTAGGCACATTTTAGTTTTTTTTTTTACAATGCTTTAGGTTCATTTGAGGTTGTTTTTACAATGCTTTAGATACATTTGAGGTTGTTTTTACAATGCTTTAGATACATTTGAGGTTGTTTTTACAATGCTTTAGATACATTTTAGTTTTTTTTACAATGCTTTAGGTACATTTTAGTTTTTTTTTACAATGCTTTAGGTACATTTTAGGTTGTTTTTACAGTGCTTTAGGCACATTTTAGGTTGTTTTTACAATGGTTTAGGTACATTTTAGGTTGTTTTTACAGTGCTTTATGCACATTTGAGGTTGTTTTTACAGTGCTTTAGGCTCATTTTAGGTTGTTTTTACAATGCTTTATGGACATTTTAGGTTGTTTTTACAATGGTTTAGGTACATTTTAGGTTGTTTTTACAATGCTTTAGGTACATTTTAGTTTGTTTTTACAATGCTTTAGGCACATTTTAGGTTGTTTTTACAATGCTTTAGGCACATTTTAGGTTGTTTTTACAATGCTTTAGGTACATTTTAGGTTGTTTTTACAATGCTTTAGGCACATTTTAGGTTGTTTTTACAATGGTTTAGGCACATTTTAGGTTGTTTTTACAATGCTTTAGGCACATTTTAGGTTGTTTTTACAATGCTTTAGGCACATTTTAGGTTGTTTTTACAATGCTTTAGGCACATTTTAGGTTGTTTTTACAATGCTTTAGGTACATTTTAGGTTGTTTTTACAATGCTTTAGGCACATTTTAGGTTGTTTTTACAGTGCTTTAGGTACATTTGAGTTGTTTTTACAATGCTTTAGGTACATTTTAGGTTGTTTTTACAATGCTTTAGGTACATTTTAGGTTGTTTTTACAGTGCTTTTTGCACATTTGAGGTTGTTTTTACAGTGCTTTAGGCTCATTTTAGGTTGTTTTTACAATGCTTTATGGACATTTTAGGTTGTTTTTACAATGGTTTAGGTACATTTTAGGTTGTTTTTACAATGCTTTAGGTACATTTTAGTTTGTTTTTACAATGCTTTAGGTACATTTTAGGTTGTTTTTACAATGGTTTAGGCACATTTTAGGTTGTTTTTACAATGCTTTAGGCACATTTTAGGTTGTTTTTACAATGCTTTAGGCACATTTTAGGTTGTTTTTACAATGCTTTAGGCACATTTTAGGTTGTTTTTACAATGCTTTAGACACATTTTAGGTTGTTTTTACAATGGTTTAGGCTCATTTTAGGTTGTTTTTACAATGCTTTATGGACATTTTAGGTTGTTTTTACAATGGTTTAGGTACATTTTAGGTTGTTTTTACAATGCTTTAGGCACATTTTAGGTTGTTTTTACAATGCTTTAGGTACATTTTAGGTTGTTTTTACAATGCTTTAGGCACATTTTAGGTTGTTTTTACAGTGCTTTAGGTACATTTTAGTTGTTTTTACAATGCTTTAGGTACATTTTAGGTTGTTTTTACAATGCTTTAGGTACATTTTAGGTTGTTTTTACAGTGCTTTTTGCACATTTGAGGTTGTTTTTACAGTGCTTTAGGCTCATTTTAGGTTGTTTTTACAATGCTTTATGGACATTTTAGGTTGTTTTTACAATGGTTTAGGTACATTTTAGGTTGTTTTTACAATGCTTTAGGTACATTTTAGTTTGTTTTTACAATGCTTTAGGCACATTTTAGGTTGTTTTTACAATGCTTAAGGCACATTTTAGGTTGTTTTTACAATGCTTTAGGTACATTTTAGGTTGTTTTTACAATGCTTTAGGTACATTTTAGGTTGTTTTTACAATGGTTTAGGCACATTTTAGGTTGTTTTTACAATGCTTTAGGCACATTTTAGGTTGTTTTTACAATGCTTTAGGCACATTTTAGGTTGTTTTTACAATGCTTTAGGCACATTTTAGGTTGTTTTTACAATGCTTTAGGTACATTTTAGGTTGTTTTTACAATGCTTTAGGCACATTTTAGGTTGTTTTTACAGTGCTTTAGGTACATTTTAGTTGTTTTTACAATGCTTTAGGTACATTTTAGGTTGTTTTTACAATGCTTTAGGTACATTTTAGGTTGTTTTTACAATGCTTTAGGCACATTTTAGGTTGTTTTTACAATGCTTTAGGTACATTTCAGGTTGTTTTACAGTGCTTTAGGCACATTTTAGTTTTTTTTACAATGCTTTAGGTACATTTTAGTTTTTTTTCAGTGCTTTAGGCACATTTTAGGTTGTTTTTACAATGCTTTAGGCACATTTTAGTTTTTTTTTACAATGCTTTAGGTTCATTTGAGGTTGTTTTTACAATGCTTTAGATACATTTGAGGTTGTTTTTACAATGCTTTAGATACATTTTAGTTTTTTTTTACAATGCTTTAGGTACATTTTAGTTTTTTTACAATGCTTTAGGCACATTTTAGTTTTTTTTTTACAATGCTTTAGGTTCATTTGAGGTTGTTTTTACAATGCTTTAGATACATTTGAGGTTGTTTTTACAATGCTTTAGATACATTTGAGGTTGTTTTTACAATGCTTTAGATACATTTGAGGTTGTTTTTACAATGCTTTAGATACATTTGAGGTTTTTTTTACAATGCTTTAGGTACATTTTAGTTTTTTTTTTACAATGCTTTAGGCACATTTTAGTTTTTTTTACAATGCTTTAGGTTCATTTGAGGTTGTTTTTACAATGCTTTAGATACATTTGAGGTTGTTTTTACAATGCTTTAGATACATTTGAGGTTGTTTTTACAATGCTTTAGATACATTTTAGTTTTTTTACAATGCTTTAGGTACATTTTAGTTTTTTTTTACAATGCTTTAGGTACATTTTAGGTTGTTTTTACAATGCTTTAGGTACATTTTAGGTTGTTTTTACAGTGCTTTTTGCACATTTGAGGTTGTTTTACAGTGCTTTAGGCTCATTTTAGGTTGTTTTTACAATGCTTTATGGACATTTTAGGTTGTTTTTACAATGGTTTAGGTACATTTTAGGTTGTTTTTACAATGCTTTAGGTACATTTTAGTTTGTTTTTACAATGCTTTAGGCACATTTTAGGTTGTTTTTACAATGCTTAAGGCACATTTTAGGTTGTTTTTACAATGCTTTAGGTACATTTTAGGTTGTTTTTACAATGCTTTAGGTACATTTTAGGTTGTTTTTACAATGGTTTAGGCACATTTTAGGTTGTTTTTACAATGCTTTAGGCACATTTTAGGTTGTTTTTACAATGCTTTAGGCACATTTTAGGTTGTTTTTACAATGCTTTAGGCACATTTTAGGTTGTTTTTACAATGCTTTAGGTACATTTTAGGTTGTTTTTACAATGCTTTAGGCACATTTTAGGTTGTTTTTACAGTGCTTTAGGTACATTTTAGTTGTTTTTACAATGCTTTAGGTACATTTTAGGTTGTTTTTACAATGCTTTAGGTACATTTTAGGTTGTTTTTACAATGCTTTAGGCACATTTTAGGTTGTTTTTACAATGCTTTAGGTACATTTCAGGTTGTTTTACAGTGCTTTAGGCACATTTTAGTTTTTACAATGCTTTAGGTACATTTTAGTTTTTTTCAGTGCTTTAGGCACATTTTAGGTTGTTTTTACAATGCTTTAGGCACATTTTAGTTTTTTTTTACAATGCTTTAGATACATTTGAGGTTGTTTTTACAATGCTTTAGATACATTTGAGGTTGTTTTTACAATGCTTTAGATACATTTTAGTTTTTTTACAATGCTTTAGGTACATTTTAGTTTTTTTTACAATGCTTTAGGCACATTTTAGTTTTTTTTTACAATGCTTTAGGTTCATTTGAGGTTGTTTTTACAATGCTTTAGATACATTTGAGGTTGTTTTTACAATGCTTTAGATACATTTGAGGTTGTTTTTACAATGCTTTAGATACATTTGAGGTTGTTTTTACAATGCTTTAGATACATTTGAGGTTGTTTTTACAATGCTTTAGATACATTTTAGTTTTTTTTACAATGCTTTAGATACATTTTAGTTTTTTTTACAATGCTTTAGGCACATTTTAGTTTTTTTTTACAATGCTTTAGGTTCATTTGAGGTTGTTTTTACAATGCTTTAGATACATTTGAGGTTGTTTTTACAATGCTTTAGATACATTTGAGGTTGTTTTTACAATGCTTTAGATACATTTTAGTTTTTTTTACAATGCTTTAGGTACATTTTAGTTTTTTTTTACAATGCTTTAGGTACATTTTAGTTTTTTTTACAATGCTTTAGGTACATTTTAGGTTGTTTTTACAATGCTTTAGGCACATTTTAGGTTGTTTTTACAATGTTTTAGGCACATTTTAGGTTGTTTTTACAATGGTTTAGGCACATTTTAGGTTGTTTTTACAATGCTTAAGATACATTTTAGGTTGTTTTTACAATGCTTTATGCACATTTTAGGTTGTTTTTACACTGCTTTATGCACATTTTAGGTTGTTTTTACAGTGCTTAACCCACATTTTAGGTTGTTTTTACAATGCTTTATGCACATTTGAGGTTGTTTTTACAATGCTTTAAGCACATTTTAGGTTGTTTTTACAATGCTTTATGCACATTTTAGGTTGTTTTTACAATGCTTTATGCACATTCTAGGTTGTTTTTACAATGCTTTATGCACATTTTAGGATGTTTTTACAGTGCTTTATGCACATTTTAGGTTGTTTTTACAATGCTTTATGCACATTTTAGGTTGTTTTTACAATGCTTTATGCACATTTTAGGTTATTTTTACAATGCTTTATGCACATTTTAGGTTGTTTTTACAATGCTTTATGCACATTTTAGGTTGTTTTTACAATGCTTTAGGTACATTTTAGGTTGTTTTTACCATGCTTAACCCACATTTGAGGTTGTTTTTACAATGCTTTATGCACATGTTAGGTTGTTTTTACAATGGTTTAGGTACATTTTAGGTTGTTTTTACAGTGCTTTATGCACATTTGAGGTTGTTTTTACAGTGCTTTAGGCTCATTTTAGGTTGTTTTTACAATGCTTTATGGACATTTTAGGTTGTTTTTACAATGCTTTATGCACATTTTAGGTTGTTTTTACAATCCTTTATGCACATTTTAGGTTGTTTTTACAATGCTTTATGCACATTTT
>NW_026288903.1:357500-385776 GCF_023373465.1 Oncorhynchus keta | reverse complement strand
TCCCTGTCCTTCAGTACAAACCTTCTGACTGTTGTCCCTGTCCTTCAGCACTTACCTTCCCACTGTTGTCCCTGTCCTTCAGTACTAACCTTCTGGCTGTTGTCCCTGTCCTGCAGTACTAACCTTCCCACGGTTGTCCCTGTCCTTCAGTACTAACCTTCTGACTGTTGTCCCTTTCCTTCAGTACTAACCTTCTGACTGTTGTCCCTGTCCATCAGTCTAACCTTCTGGCTGTTGTCCCTGTCCTTCAGCACTTACCTTCCCACTGTTGTCCCTGTCCTTCAGTACTAACCTTCTGGCTGTTGTCCCTGTCCTTCAGTACAAACCTTCTGACTGTTGTCCCTGTCCTTCAGCACTTACCTTCCCACTGTTGTCCCTGTCCTTCAGTACTAACCTTCTGGCTGTTGTCCCTGTCCTTCAGCACTTACCTTCCCACTGTTGTCCCTGTCCTTCAGTACTAACCTTCTGGCTGTTGTCCCTGTCCTTCAGTACAAACCTTCTGACTGTTGTCCCTGTCCTTCAGTACTAACCTTAACCCTAACCTGGTGGGAGTTTCCACCATAAACCATTGGATTAGTGGAGGCATGGGCTAGTGGAAGTTTCCACCATAATCCATAGGATTAGTGGAGGCATGGGCTAGTGGAAGTTTCCACTATAAACCATTGGATTAGTGGAGGCATGGGCTAGTGGGAGTTTCCACCATAAACCATTGGATTAGTGGAGGCATGGGCTAGTGGGAGTTTCCACTATAAACCATAGGATTAGTGGAGGCATGGGCTAGTGGAAGTTTCCACTATAAACCATAGGATTAGTGGAGGCATGGGCTAGTGGGAGTTTCCACCATAAACCATTGGATTAGTGGAGGCATGGGCTAGTGGAAGTTTCCACTATAAACCACTGGATTAGTGGAGGCATGGGCTAGTGGAAGTTTCCACTATAAACCATTGGATTAGTGGAGGCATGGGCTAGTGGAAGTTTCCACTATAAACCATTGGATTAGTGGAGGCATGGGCTAGTGGGAGTTTCCACTATAAAGCATTGGATTAGTGGAGGCATGGGCTAGTGGGAGTTTCCACTATAAACCATTGGATTAGTGGAGGCATGGGCTAGTGGAAGTTTCCACCATGCTTGTTCCCTTCATTCACCTCAATTCCCTTTAAAATCAGTGAAGGGAAGTGACCAAGTACGCACTTTTGGACGAATGAAAGATAATTGGGATGTTGGTCAACATGCTGAGTTCACCTGATGCTGGATGAGATATGTCTCTTGCGTAGCAGTTCACCTCTGGTATAGGAACTTGAGGTTGCCTGTAGGGATTGTGGGAGACTGCCTGGCCAGGCCTGGGAGGTAAAGGCCACCTGTAGCTGGAGTGGGGCGTGGGGTCTTGACATAGCCCCTACACAGCTCTGGATCATCTGGTTGAACAGAGGCAAGCGATGGACAGTAAAAGTCTTATTTTTCAGTGAACTACTCATAGACATGCTGAGCCCGTCTATATTCAGACTTTCATCCCAACTGCCATTATTGACAGAATGTGGACATACAGACACGTTTCATGTTCCCCTATTATGCCTGTTACCTTTGACCTTTGGCCTGTCCTGTGTGTTACCTGTAAGCTGCTCCAGGTGGGTGGGAGCTGCCTGGCGGTTCCAGGTAGATCTGAAGGGAGTCCAACCCTTGGTGGGGTGTCTGGGGTAGGAGGGCTTGATGGGAGGATAGTAGGTCTCATGACTGGAGGGGAGGGGGAGGACAGGCTGGTTGGTGTCTTTGCCTTCTCCTTCCTCACGAAGCTGAGGGACAAAGACAAACCATTATTAATGAGAATCATAACAGATGCATTATAACAAATACTACAACACCTTAGATAATTCCCAGTGCAGGAAAAGGGCTTTAGCAATATGTTTAGCCTGTCAGAGGTAAAAAATGAACTACAGACAGAAAGCTGCTATATATGGCTGTGTCCTGCCATAGTTCAAATATAGCTTGTTTCTGAATGGGTGTGTTTTTTAAAATTTGAATTCACCTTTATTTAACCAGGTAGGCCAGTTGAGAACAAGTTCTCATTTACAACTGTGACCTGGCCAAGATA
This sequence comes from Oncorhynchus keta, assembly GCF_023373465.1. Taxonomy (NCBI): domain Eukaryota; kingdom Metazoa; phylum Chordata; class Actinopteri; order Salmoniformes; family Salmonidae; genus Oncorhynchus; species Oncorhynchus keta. The sequence continues at coordinate 383,687 of NW_026288903.1, read as the reverse complement.
AAGCAAAGCAGTGCGACACAAACAACAACACAGAGTTACACATGGAATAAACAAACATACAGTCAATAACACAATAGAAAAGTCTATATACAGTGTGTGCAAATTAAGTAAGATAAGGGAGGTAAGGCAATAAATAGGCCATAGCGGCGAAGGAATTACAATTTAGCAAGTAAACACTGGAATGATAGATGTGCAGAAGATGAATGTGCAAGTAGAGATAATGGGGTGCAAAGGAGCAAAATAATAAATACAATATGGGGATGAGGTAGTTGGATGGGCTATTTACAGATGAGCTATGTACAGGTGCAATGATCTGTAAGCTGCTCTGACTGCTGGTTAGTGAGGGAGAAATGAGTCTCCAGCTTCAGTGATTTTTGCAATTGGTTCCAGTCATTGGCAGTAGAGAACTGGAAGGAAAGGCGGCCAAAGGGAGAGTTGGTTTTGGGGGTGACCAGTGAAATATACCTGCAAGAGCGTGCCACGGGTGGATGCTGCTATGGCGACCAGTGAGCTGAGATAAGGCGGGGCTTTACCTAGCAAAGACTTATAGATGACCTGGAGCCAGTGGGTTTGGGGATGAATATGAAGCGATGACCAGCCAACGAGTGTACAGGTCGCAGTGGTGGGTTGTATATGGGGCTTTGGTGACAAAACGGATGGCACTGTGATAGACTACATCCAGTTTGCTGAGTAGAGTGTTGGAGGCTATTTTTTAAGTGACATCGCCGATGTCGAGGATCGGTAGGATGGTCAGTTTTACGAGGGTATGTTTGGCAGCATGAGTGAAGGATACTTTGTTGCGAAATAGAAAGCCGATTCTAGATTTGATTTTGGATTCGAGATGCTTGATGTGAGTCTGGAAGGAGAGTTTACAGTCTTGCCAGACACTTAGGTATTTATAGTTAGTCCACATATTCTAAGTCAGAACCGTCCAGAGTAGTGATCCTAGGCTGGCGGCTGGCGGCTGGTGCGGGAAGCGATCTGTTGAAGAGCATGCATTTAGTTTTATTAGCGTTTAAAAGCAGTTGGAGGCCACAGAAAGAGTGTTTTATGGCATTGAAGCTCGTTTGGAGGTTTGTTAACACAGTGTCCAAAGAAGGGCCAGAAGTATACAGAATGGTGGCGTCTGCGTAGAGGTGGATCAGAGAATCACCAGCAGCAAGAGCGAAATCATTGATATATACAGAGAAAAGCCCGACAATTGAACCCTGTGGCACCCCCATAGAGACTGCCATAAGTCCGGACAACAGGCCCTCCGATTTTACACACTGAACTCTATCAGAGAAGTAGTTAGTGAACCAGGCGAGGCAGTCATTTGAGAACCCAAGGCTGTTGAGTCTGCCGATAAGAATACGGTGATTGACGAAATCGAAAGCCTTGGCCAGGTCGATGAAGACGGCTGCACAGTACTGTTTTTCATCGATGGCGGTTATGATATCGTTTAGGACCTTGAGCGTGGCTGGGTTGCACCCGTGACCTGCAAGGAAACCGGATTGCATAGCGGAGAAGGTTTGGTGGTATTCGAAAAGGTTGGTGATCTGTTTGTTCACTTGGCTTTCGAATAATTTAGAAAGGCAGGGCAGGATGGATATAGGTCTGTAACAGTTTGGGTCTAGAGTGTCTCCCCCTTTGAGGAGGGGGATGACCGTGGCAGCTTTCCAATCTTTAGGACTCTCGGACGATATGAAAGAGAGGTTTAACAGACTAATAATAGGGGTTGCGACAATGGCGGAAGATCATTTTAGGAAGAGAGGGTCCAGATGTCTAGCCCAGCTGATTTGTAGGGGTCCAGATTTTGCAGTTCTTTCAGGACATCAGTTGTCTGGATTTGGGTGAAGGAAGAGCGGGGGGGGCCAGTTGCTGCGGGAGGTCCAGAGCTGTTGGCTGGGGTTGGTGTAGCCAGGTGGAAGTGACTGACTTCCCTGAAAGGTTGCTTATCGCGGAGATATTATTCGAAGCTAATGCAGAACGCCACAGGATGTTTTTGTGCTGGTCAAGGGCAGACAGGTCTGGAGTGAACCAAGGGCTATAGCTGTTCTTAGTTCTTAATTTTTTGAAGGGGGCATGCTTATTTAAGATGGAGAGGAAGGCACTTTTGAAGAACAACCAGTCATCCTCTACAGACGGGATGAGGTCGATATCCTTCCAGGGCAAGGCCGATTAGAAAGGCCTGCTCGCAGAAGTGTTTTGGGGAGCGTTTGACAGTGATGAGGGGTGGTTATTTGACCGCGTCCCATAACGGATGCAGGCAATGAGGCAGTGATCGCTGAGATCCTGGTTGAAAAAACAGCAGAGGTGTATTTAGAGGTCAAGTCGGCCAGCATGATATCTATGAGGGTGCGCATGTTTAAGGATTGGGGTTGTACCTGGTAGGTTCCTTGATAATTTGTGTGAGATTGAGGGCATCAAGTTTAGATTGTAGGACTGCCGAGGTGTTGAGCATGTCCAAGTTTAGGTCACTGAACAGTACGAACTCTGAAGATACGTGGGGGGCAATCAATTCACATGTGGTGTTCAAGGTACAGCTGGGAGCTGAGACGGGTCTATAACAAAATACAACAGTGAGAGACTTTTTTCTGGAGAGATGGATTTTCAAAATTAGTAGCTCAAACTGTTTGGATATAGACCTGGATAGTAGGACAGAACTCTGCAGGCTATCTCTACAGTAGATTGTAACTCCGCCCCCTTTAGCAATTCTATCTTGATGGAAAATGTTGTAATTGGGGATGTAAATTTCAGAATTTTTGGTGGTCTTCCTAAGCCAGGATTCAGACACAGCAAGGACATCAGGGTTGGCAGAGTGTGCTAAAGCAGTGAATAAAGTAAACTTAGGGAGGAGGCTTCTGATGTTAACATGCATGAAACCAAGGATTTTCCGGTTACAGAAGTCAACACTAAAATCCGTCACTTGGCAACTAGAACTGTCAATCAAATTAAATTCGAGCTGCCTGCGCACAAACAACTCCCTCCTAAGAAAAGCACTTTGAAGTTCATTAAATACAATGACCTACGAAAACATTTAGTAGAAAACACATCTATCTACCCTACCATTAAAAAAAGACACAAAAAAAAACATCACATCACAATCAGAACGTTTATTGTAGTCTTGGAAACAATACCGAACATTCTATACCGGAGCAGGATTCGACTGAATTCTTCTGATGCGGCACTTAAAAAAAAATTGGTTTAGAAGGTTATCAATTGTAGCTATCGACAAAACGGCGTACTATGTATGGAAATTGGTCGGCTTCTTCCTGGGTCTCCAGGCTTCTCTCCTTCAGACCATTCATCTCCTTTCGGGTCTGAATCCAGTGAGCGTTATGTGACCTCAGCATTCCGAAGGAAGGCATGATATTCGGTGCAGTCCGACTGATCTGCGGGTCTGTCGTTCCCGTCTGTAGGTGTTGCCTTCATGCGCCAAAATATATCTACACCAGTATAGCCTAACCTTTAATCATAGTGGGTCAAAAGTTTACATAGTCAATTAGTATTTGGTTGCATTGCCTTTAAATTGTTTAACTTGGGTCAAACGTTGCAGGTGCCTTCCACAAGCTTCCCACAGTAAGTTGGGTGAATTTTGGCCCATTCCTCCTGACAGAGCTGGTGTAACTGAGTCAGGTTTGTAGGCCTCCTTGCTCGCACACACTTTTTCAGTTCAGCCCAAACATTTTCTATAGGAATGAGGTCAGGGCTTTGTGATGGCCACTCCAATACCTTGACTTTGTTGTCCTTAAGCCATTTTGCCACAATTTTGGAAGTATGCTTGGAGTCGTTGTCCATTTGGAAGACCCATTTGCGACCAAGCTTTAACTTCCCGACTGATGTCTTGAGATGTTGCTTCAATATATCCACATAATTTTCCTTTCCTCATGAGGCCATTTATTTTGTGAAGTGCACCAGTCCCTCCTGCAGCAAAGCACCCCCACAACATGATGCTGCCACCCCCGTGCTTCACGGTTGGGATGGTGTTCTTTGGATTGCAAGCCTCCCCCTTTTTCCTCCAAACATAACGATGGTCATTATGGCCAAACAGTTCTATTTTTGTTTCAACAGACCAGAGGACATTTCTCCAAAAACTACGATCTTTATCCCCATGTGCAGTTGTAAACCGTAGTCTGTCTTTTTATGGAGGTTTTGGAGCAGTGGCTTCTTCCTTGCTGAGCGGCCTTTCAGGTTATGTTGATATAGGACTCTTTTTACTCTGGATATAGATACTTTTGTACCTGTTTCCTCCAGCATCTTCACAAGGTCCTTTGCTGTTGTTCTGGGATTGATTTGCACCAAAGTACGCTCATTTCTAAAAATGCATCTCCTTCCTGAGTGGTTTGACGGCTGCGTGGTCCCATGGTGTTTATACTTGTGTACTATTGTTTGTACAGATGAACGTGGTACCTTCAGGCGTTTGTAAATTGCTCCCGAGGATGAACCAGACTTGGGGAGGTCAACAATTATTTTTCTGAGGTCTTGGCTGATTTCTTTTCATTTTCCCATGATGTCAAGTAAAGAGGCACTGAGTTTGAAGGTAGGCCTTGCAACACAGGTACACCTCCAATTGACTCAAATGATGTCAATTAGCCTATCAGAAGCTTGTAAAGCCATGACATCATTTTCTGGAATTTTCCAAGCTGTTTAAAGGCACAGTCAGCTTAGTGTATGTAATCTTCTGACCCACTGGAATTGTGATACAGTGAATTATAAGTGAAATAATCTGTCTGTAAACAAATGTTGGAATAATGATTTGTGTCATGCACAAAGTAGATGCCCTAACCGACTTGCCAAAACTATAGTTTTTGGTGGTTGAAAAACAAGTTTTAATGACTCCAACCTAAGTGTATGTAAACTTCCGCCTTCAACTGGATATACACACAGATATCTCTAAACCTGTCCCACTACGACCGTCAGCTATACACACAGATATCTCTAAACCTGTCCCACTACGACCGTCAGCTATACAATCAGTCAGAGAGAGAGAGAGAGAGAGACAGAGAGAGAGAGAGAGAGAGAGAGAGAGAGAGAGAGAGAGAGAGAGAGAGAGAGAGAGAGAGAGAGAGAGAGAGAGAGAGAGAGAGAGAGAGAGAGAGAGAGAGAGAGAGAGAGAGAGAGAGAGAGAGAGAGAGAGAGAGAGAGAGAGAGAGAGAGAGAGACAGAGAGAGAGAGAGAGACAGAGAGAGAGAGAGAGAGAGAGAGAGAGAGAGAGACAGAGACAGAGACAGAGACAGAGACAGAGACAGAGACAGAGACAGAGAGAGAGAGAGAGAGAGAGAGAGAGAGAGACAGAGAGAGAGAGACAGAGACAGAGACAGAGAGAGAGAGAGACAGAGAGAGAGAGAGAGAGAGAGAGAGAGAATTATTTTACCAGGCCCAGGTACTGTACCATAGTGCACTATGTAAAGAATAGTGAGCCATTTGGGATTGTAGGACATGAATGAGAAATACAACTCCACTCTCCATTTCTCCCTGTGGGCTAAACACTGGTCAGTATGACAATGGGGCTATGAACTCTATCTGGCTCCTTATGAGAAGAGCTCAGTGGAAATGAGTAGAGAGATGAGAACCTCTTTGTGTGTGAGTTCCAAAACAAAAATTATTCAGTTTGAATTGATGGACAATGTGAAACTAAATGATCCATGCCAGCACAGAACGTTTCTGGTTGGCCCGACAGTGTGAATCAGGGACCAGACGTCTCCTATTGGCTTATCTCTACCCGCTTGTTGCCCCAAACTCTTCCTATTGGCTGAGCTCTACCTGCTTTTTCCCATAAGCCAGTATGGCTCCCGTCAGGTCCCGCAGAGTGTTCAGCTGGAGCTCCACTTCCTGTCTGGAATGTTGGGAGGCCTGCCTCTTCCTGATGTCCTCTGACACTGAGGGGCATGATGACAGAAATGGTGACGTCATGGCCATTTCCTGGTAGTACAGGAAGAGGGGTCCCTGTCTTGTGCTGTAGGTTTTAGGGAGCGCTGGCTCCTCCCCGCCCAGCAGACGGCCACTCTTAGATAAGCGGAGCAGGGAGGGCTGAGACTTCCAATGATAGTAGTCCTATGTAGAAATGAAACATTTGTATTGTCAACATTTTATCATAACTTCCACATTTTCATTGTTATTTGAGTCTTCAATAAATTCATCAACTCACTTTAAAGGGTAACACTTTAATTAAAGCCTGTAGATATAATGCTTTATTATGTGCTTTAACTTGCTTTCTGACTGAATGAAGTGTAAAAGGACCTGAAATTTACCTTAGGTTCGAAGTAGACTTCCAGGCGTCCATCTTGACTGCCCAGATGTGACTGGACAACATGACCACAGCCTCGACTGAGTAGCGACAGAGCAATATCTTTCATGACTAAAACCCTGCTGCTTCTTAAAACACTAAGGAATAACAGTTAGCTACGGTCCTCTCAGACAAATCCTGCTCCAGATACGGTCCTCTCAGACAAGATACCCTCTCAGACAAATCCAGATACGGTCCTCTCAGGCAAATCCTGCTCCAGATACGGTCCTCTCAGACAAATCCTGCTCCAGACACTGTCGTCTCAGACAAATCCTGCTCCAGATACGGTCCTCTCAGACAAATCCTGCTCCAGACACTGTCGTCTCAGACAAATCCTGCTCCAGATACGGTCCTCTCAGACAAATCCTGCTCCAGACACTCTACTCTCAGGCAAATCCTGCTCCAGACACTGTCCTTTCAGACAAATCCTGTTCTAGATGACTGTCCTCTCAGACAAATCTTGTTCTAGATACTGTCCTCTCAGACAAATCCTGTTCTAGATTACTGTCCTCTCAGACAAGTCCTGCTCTTTCGAGGAAGAAAGATCCTCAGGGGAGCAGTTTCATTCCCCTGTCTCTATAAAACAAACAAAAACAAGTATGTCATTTGACTAAAAATAACATTAAATCACACATTTCAAAGCATAAAAACTTCATGGAAAAGGCTCTCTTCTAGGAGCGTTGTACCATTCTGCTGTGGCATTAAAATAGAACTGACTGAATTAGTTAACTGGTGAACGTGAGTCGTCAAAAGCGAATAGCCTCTGTGCCCCTCTGTGTCTGTCTGTCCTTAATGCTTGTGTTTGCCGAGTTGCTGTTGCTAAGTGTTGCTAGGTTCTCCAGAGTTTATCTCTATACAGGCAGAGCTCAACCACTGAGTTTCTGTTGCCGTGGTTGCAACTCAGATATTACCCCCTCCCTTCCAGTCTGACCAACAGCCCTGACCACCTTCACCCATCCTGAAACACAACAAAGGAGAGACCCAGGCATCTGAAATGGCACCCTATTCCCTAGATAGTGCACTACTTGGAGCTCTGGTCATAAGGAGTGCACTGTAGAGGAAAGGGGGCCATTTTGGATCTAGTTTCACGACAGGCAGATTACGTTGACCCTCAACACGGGGCCCCACAGGAATGTGTATTTAGTCCCATTTAACCAATGACTGAGGCCGAGCATGACTCCAACACCACGATCCAAGTTTGCTGACAACACTACGGTGCAGTGGAACGGGTCGAGAGCTTCAAGTTCCTCGGTGTGTATCAAATACTGGTTCTTGTAGCTACTGACCCTGGAACTGACCCTGTACAGTGGGGAGAACAAGTATTTGATACACTGCCAATTTTGCAGGTTTTCCTACTTACAAAGCATGTAGAGGCCTGTAATTTTTTATCATAGGTACACTTCAACTGTGAGAGACGGAATCTAAAACAAAAATCCAGAAAATCACATTGTATGATTTTTAAGTAATTAATTTGCATTTTATTGCAATTAATTTCATCTCATTGCATCTGCATTCTTAACGATGCGTCATCGGTGGCACTCCTTAAACAGTCCGCCGTTTCTATAACAACTGCATTGTTGGGAGAACGTGTTTAAAGAAAGGCCTGTCACCGTGACGATGTGTCATTTTCCAGCCTCCTGTCACTGTGAACTAACAATAGCTACGGGGTTTAGTAAAGCACGTGCCTCTAAGGCTGCTTTCCAAAACGACGCCCTATTCCCTGTACAGTGCATGTCTTTTCACCAGGGTGCCATAGGGAATAGGGTGCCATTTGGGAGGCAGACAAAGAGTCTGTTTATTAACCCCTAGAGGTGTAGGAACAGGAGGGAGCATGCGATGCCCATCTACTGGTTTGGAAACTAGCCTACGTATTTCTTTCCCCCACACTGGAGTAAAGGCCGTTTCAAATGGCACCCTTTTACTTTAAGGTTTTGTTGAACTATAATGTGTTACCGAGGTTACCGAGCGACCTGTCGGACCACATAAAGGGAAAACATACAACCTTTTACTTTAAGGTTTTGTTGAACTATAATGTGTTACCGAGGTTACCGAGCGACCTGTCGGACCACATAAAGGGAAAACATACAACCTTTTACTTTAAGGTTTTGTTGAACTATAATGTGTTACCGAGGTTACCGAGCGACCTGTCGGACCACATAAAGGGAAAACATACAACCTTTTACTTTAAGGTTTGTTGAACTATAATGTGTTACCGAGGTTACGGAGCGACCTGTCGGACCACATAAAGGGAAAACATACAACCTTTTACTTTAAGGTTTTGTTGAACTATAATGTGTTACCGAGGTTACCGAGCGACCTGTCGGACCACATAAAGGGAAAACATACAACCTTTTACTTTAAGGTTTTGTTGAACTAAAATGTGTTACCGAGGTTACCGAGCGACCTGTCGGACCACATAAAGGGAAAACATACAACCTTTTACTTTAAGGTTTTGTGGAACTATAATGTGTTACCGAGGTTACCGAGCGACCTGTCGGACCACATAAAGGGAAAACATACAACCTTTTACTTTAAGGTTTGTTGAACTATAATGTGTTACCAAGGTTACCGAGCGACCTGTCGGACCACATAAAGGGAAAACATACAACCTTTTACTTTAAGGTTTTGTTGAACTATAATGTGTTACCGAGGTTACCGAGCGACCTGTCGGACCACATAAAGGGAAAACATACAACCTTTTACTTTAAGGTTTGTGGAACTATAATGTTTTACCGAGGTTACCGAGCGACCTGTCGGACCACATAAAGGGAAAACATACAACCTTTTACTTTAAGGTTTTGTTGAACTATAATGTGTTACCGAGGTTACCGAGCGACCTGTCGGACCACATAAAGGGAAAACATACAACCTTTTACTTTAAGGTTTTGTTGAACTATAATGTGTTACCGAGGTTACCGAGCGACCTGTCGGACCACATAAAGGGAAAACATACAACCTTTTACTTTAAGGTTTTGTTGAACTATAATGTGTTACCGAGGTTACCGAGCGACCTGTCGGACCACATAAAGGGAAAACATACAACCTTTTACTTTAAGGTTTGTTGAACTATAATGTGTTACCGAGGTTACCGAGCGACCTGTCGGACCACATAAAGGGAAAACATACACCCTTTTACTTTAAGGTTTTGTTGAACTATAATGTGTTACCGAGGTTACCGAGCGACCTGTCGGACCACATAAAGGGAAAACATACAACCTTTTACTTTAAGGTTTTGTTGAACTATAATGTGTTACCGAGGTTACCGAGCGACCTGTCGGACCACATAAAGGAAAACATACAACCTTTTACTTTAAGGTTTTGTGGAACTATAATGTGTTACCGAGGTTACCGAGCGACCTGTCGGACCACATAAAGGGAAAACATACAACCTTTTACTTTAAGGTTTGTGGAACTATAATGTGTTACCGAGGTTACCGAGCGACCTGTCGGACCACATAAAGGGAAAACATACAACCTTTTACTTTAAGGTTTTGTTGAACTATAATGTGTTACCGAGGTTACCGAGCGACCTGTCGGACCACATAAAGGGAAAACATACAACCTTTTACTTTAAGGTTTGTGGAACTATAATGTGTTACCGAGGTTACCGAGCGACCTGTCGGACCACATAAAGGGAAAACATACAACCTTTTACTTTAAGGTTTGTTGAACTATAATGTGTTACCGATGTTACCGAGTGACCTGTCGGACCACATAAAGGAAAACATACAACCTTTTACTTTGAGGTTTTGTGGAACTATAATGTGTTACCAAGGTTACCGAGCGACCTGTCGGACCACATAAAGGGAAAACATACAACCTTTTACTTTAAGGTTTGTTGAACTATAATGTGTTACCGAGGTTACCGAGCGACCTGTCGGACCACATAAAGGGAAAACATACAACCTTTTACTTTAAGGTTTTGTTGAACTATAATGTGTTACCGAGGTTACCGAGCGACCTGTCGGACCACATAAAGGGAAAACATACAACCTTTTACTTTAAGGTTTGTTGAACTATAATGTGTTACCGAGGTTACCGAGCGACCTGTCGGACCACATAAAGGGAAAACATACAACCTTTTACTTTAAGGTTTGTTGAACTATAATGTGTTACCGAGGTTACCGAGCGACCTGTCGGACCACATAAAGGGAAAACATACAACCTTTTACTTTAAGGTTTTGTTGAACTATAATGTGTTACCAAGGTTACCGAGCGACCTGTCGGACCACATAAAGGGAAAACATACAACCTTTTACTTTAAGGTTTTGTTGAACTATAATGTGTTACCGAGGTTACCGAGCGACCTGTCGGACCACATAAAGGGAAAACATACAACCTTTTACTTTAAGGTTTTGTTGAACTATAATGTGTTACCGAGGTTACCGAGCGACCTGTCGGACCACATAAAGGGAAAACATACAACCTTTTACTTTAAGGTTTGTTGAACTATAATGTGTTACCGAGGTTACCGAGCGACCTGTCGGACCACATAAAGGGAAAACATACAACCTTTTACTTTAAGGTTTGTTGAACTATAATGTGTTACCGAGGTTACGAGACCTGTCGGACCACATAAAGGAAAACATACAACCTTTTACTTTGAGGTTTGTTGAACTATAATGTGTTACCGAGGTTACCGAGCGACCTGTCGGACCACATAAAGGAAAACATACAACCTTTTACTTTAAGGTTTTGTTGAACTATAATGTGTTACCGAGGTTACCGAGCGACCTGTCGGACCACATAAAGGAAAACATACAACCTTTTACTTTAAGGTTTGTTGAACTATAATGTGTTACCGAGGTTACCGAGCGACCTGTCGGACCACATAAAGGGAAAACATACAACCTTTTACTTTGAGGTTTTGTTGAACTATAATGTGTTACCGAGGTTACCGAAGACCTGTCGGACCATAAAGGAAAACATACAACCTTTTACTTTGAGGTTTTGTGGAACTATAATGTGTTACCGAGGTTACCGAGACTCAGCGGACCACATAAAGGGAAAACATACAACCTTTTACTTTAAGGTTTGTGGAACTATAATGTGTTACCAAGGTTACCGAGCGACCTGTCGGACCACATAAAGGGAAAACATACAACCTTTACTTTAAGGTTTGTTGAACTATAATGTTTACCGAGGTTACTGGTGACCTGTCGGACCACATAAAGGGAAAACATACAACCTTTTACTTTTAATGTGTTACCAAGGTTACCGACTGTCGGACCACATAAAGGGAAAACATACAACCTTTTACTTTAAGGTTGTTGAACTATAATGTCTTAATAGCGACCTGTCGGACCACATAAATACAACCTTTTACTTTTTGAAGGTTTTGTTGAACTATAATGTGTTACCGAGGTTACCGACCTGTCGGACCACATAAAGGGAAAACATACAACCTTTTACTTTAAGGTTTGTTGAACTATAATGTGTTACCGAGGTTACCGAGCACCTGTCACCACATAAAGGGAAAACATACAACCTTTTACCCAGCTAAAATGTGTTACCGAGGTTACCTGCACGACCTCCACATAAAGGGAAAACATACAACCTTTTACTTTAAGGTTTGTTGAACTATAATGTGTTACCGAGGTTACCGAGCGACCTGTTCCACATAAAGGGAAAACATAAAACACTTTAAGGTTTGTTGAACTATAATGTACTGAGGTTACCGAGCGACCTGTCGGAAAAACATACAACCTTTTACTTTAAGGTTTGTTCACTATAATGTGTTACCGAGGTTATGTCGGACCAGCTAAGGGAAAACATACAACCTTTTACTTTAAGGTTTTGTTGAACTAAAATGTGTTACCGAGGTTACCGAGCGACCTGTCGGACCACATAAAGGGAAAACATACAACCTTTTACTTTAAGGTTTGTTGAACTATAATGTGTTACCAAGGTTACCGAGCGACCTGTCGGACCACATAAAGGGAAAACATACAACCTTCTACTTTATTTGTTGAACTATAATGTGTTATAGGTTACAGTCACCTGTCGGACCACATAAAGGGAAAACATTTTTACTTTAAGGTTTGTTGAACTATAATGTGTTACCGAGGTTACCAGCGACCTGTCGGACCACATAAAGGGAAAACATACAACCTTTTACTTTATTTGTGGAACTAAATGTTTACCGAGGTTGAACCTGTCGGATAAAGGGAAAACAACAACCTTTTACTTTAAGGTTTTGTTGAACTATAATGTGTTACCGAGGTTACCGACGACCTGTCGGACCACATAAAGGGAAAACATACAACCTTTTACTTTAAGGTTTTGTTGAACTATAATGTGTTACCGAGGTTACCGAGCGACCTGTCGGACCACATAAAGGGAAAACATACAACCTTTTACTTTAAGGTTTTGTTGAACTATAATGTGTTATTACTCTACGGACCACATAAAGGTACAACCTTTTACTTTAAGGTTTGTTGAACTATAATGTGTTACCGAGGTTACCGAGCACCTGTCGGACCACATAAAGGGAAAACATAAAACCTTTTACTTTAAGGTTTGTGGAACTATAATTTGTTACCGAGGTTACCGAGCGACCTGTCGGACCACATAAAGGGAAAACATACAACCTTTTACTTTAGGTTTGTTGAACTATAATGTGTTACCGAGGTTACGAGCGACCTGTCGGACCACATAAGAAAACATACAACCTTTTACTTTAAGGTTTGTTGAACTATAATGTGTTACCGAGGTTACCGAGCGACCTGTCGGACCACATAAAGGGAAAACATACAACCTTTTACTTTAAGGTTTGTTGAACTATAATGTGTTACCGAGGTTACCGAGCGACCTGTCGGACCACATAAAGAGAAAACATACAAATATGGAGTATTTGGGTTAAAGGTCAGAAGACTCAGCCCATCTATAGAGTCCCTCAGTGGAGGTGTCATAATACCCATAAAACCTAGCACTCAAACAGGGAAATGGTTCCAATTGTTTTTCCACCATACATTTTTCATATGGGTGATTTTAGAAACACTTAAAATAAGGGCTATGTTTCATGTAGGCTTACCCCGGCGTGAGTCTTAATAACCATGTAAATCCCTCTGGACAAGGTGACTTTAATCAATATATTTGTCTCTATTTACTCTGATTTGAAAATGCTAATTAGTATCAAAGTAGACATCATGCAAAACTACAAATCCCAGCATGCTCCTGCACGCCATCTCTAGCTGACACCTTAGCTAACAGGTATTGTGTCCATTTAAAACTTGCACAAGACATTTCACAGAATTGTCAATTTAAAGAAATGTAGTCAATTTATTCATTAGAAAATGTAGCTAACATTAGATAGCTAATCCAGAGATTCTTACCTTTGCCTCGATTCGTCAGTCTCATCCAGATCATCGTGGCATTTGTAGTTCTTAGCAGCTAATTAGCATTTAATTTTGGGGGGGTGAATACATGTGAATAAATTGATAATAGTCACCTTATCCAAGAGAGATTTACATGGTTATAAAAATGTCACGCCAGGGTAAACCTACACGAAACTCAACCCTTATTTTAAGTGTTTCTGGTGTGCAAATCGCATCAAATGTTTTGTCTCGGTAGCTGACAAAGGGCCTGGAGAATAACGTAACTGGGACCATAACAAACCTTTTATTTTATACCTGACCTGTCAGGTTGAATCTGTTTTTATTATTACTCTATTAGCTATTGGTCCATTTATAACCAAGGTCAGGTCTCACCGTCAATACGCCAAAATACCGATAGGGGGCGCCAAAGGATCAGCCGACAGATATGGACCCGAGATTAATAATATCAGAAGACAGATATTGATCGACAGATATTGATCGAGGTGGGAAGTATCAGAAGACAGATATTGATCGACAGATATTGATCGAGGTGGGAAGTATCAGAAGACAGATATTGATCGAGGTGAGAAGTATCAGAAGACAGATATTGATTGACAGATATTGATCGAGGTGAGAAGTATCAGAAGACAGATATTGATCGAGGTGGGAAGTATCAGAAGACAGATATTGATCGAAGACAGATATTGATCGAGGTGGGAAGTATCAGAAGACAGATATTGATCGAGGTGGAAGTATCAGAAGACAGATATTGATCGAGGTGGGAAGTATCAGAAGACAGATATTGATCGAGGTGAGAAGTATCAGAAGACAGATATTGATCGAGGTGGGGAGTACCAGAAGACAGATATTGATCGACAGATATTGATCGAGGTGGGAAGTATCAGAAGACAGATATTGATCGAGGTGAGAAGTATCAGAAGACAGATATTGATCGAGGTGAGAAGTACCAGAAGACAGATATTGATCGAGGTAAGAAGTATCAGAAGACAGATATTGATCGAGGTGAGAAGTATCAGAAGACAGATATTGATCGAGGTGAGAAGTACCAGAAGACAGATATTGATCGAGGTGAGAAGTATCAGAAGACAGATATTGATCGAGGTGAGAAGTATCAGAAGACAGATATTGATCGAGGTGAGAAGTATCAGAAGACAGATATTGATCAAGGTATTCAGAAGACAGATATTGATCGAGAAGTATCAGAAGACAGATATTGATCGAGGTGAGAAGTATCAGAAGACAGATATTGATCGAGGTGAGAAGTATCAGAAGACAGATATTGATCGAGGTGAGAAGTATCAGAAGACAGATATTGATCGAGGTGAGAAGTATCAGAAGACAGATATTGATCGAGGTGGGAAGTATCAGAAGACAGATATTGATCGAGGTGGGAAGTATCAGAAGACAGATATTGATCGAGGTGGGAAGTACCAGAAGACAGATATTGATACGATCGAGGGTGAGAAGTATCAGAAGACAGATATTGATCGAGGTGGGAAGTATCAGAAGACAGATATTGATCGGTGGGAGTATCAGAAGACAGATATTGATCGAGGTGGGAGTATCAGAAGACAGATATTGATCGAGGTGAGAAGTACCAGAAGACAGATATTGATCGAGGTGGGAAGTACCAGAAGACAGATATTGATCGAGGTGGGAAGTATCAGAAGACAGATATTGATCGAGGTGAGAAGTATCAGATATTGATCGAGGTGAGAAGTACCAGAAGACAGATATTGATCGACAGATATTGATCGAGGTAAGAAGTATCAGAAGACAGATATTGATCGAGGTGAGAAGTATCAGAAGACAGATATTGATCGAGGTGAGAAGTATCAGAAGACAGATATTGATCGAGAAGTACCAGAAGTATCAGAAGACAGATATTGATCGAGGTGAGAAGTACCAGAAGACAGATATTGATCGAGATATTGTCGAGAAGTATCAGAAGACAGATATTGATCGAGGTGAGAAGTACCAGAAGACAGATATTGATCGAGGTGAAAGTATTGATCGAGGTGAGAAGTATCAGAAGACAGATATTGATCGAGGTGAGAAGTACCAGAAGACAGATATTGATCGACAGATATTGATCGAGGTGAGAAGTACCAGAAGACAGATATTGATCGAGGTGGGAAGTATCAGAAGACAGATATTGATCGAGGTGAGAAGTATCAGAAGACAGATATTGATCAGAGGTGAGAAGTATCAGAAGACAGATATTGATCGAGGTGAGAAGTATCAGAAGACAGATATTGATCGAGGTGAGAAGTATCAGAAGACAGATATTGATCGAGGTGAGAAGTATCAGAAGACAGATATTGATCGAGGTGAGAAGTATCAGAAGACAGATATTGATCGAGGTGAGAAGTATCAGAAGACAGATATTGATCGAGGTGGGAAGTATCAGAAGACAGATATTGATCGAGGTGGGAAGTATCAGAAGACAGATATTGATCGAGGTGGGAAGTACCAGAAGACAGATATTGATTGACAGATATTGATCGAGGTGAGAAGTATCAGAAGACAGATATTGATCGAGGTGGGAAGTATCAGAAGACAGATATTGATCAGGTGAGGTGAGAAGTATCAGAAGACAGATATTGATCGAGATATTGTGGGAGAAGTATCAGAAGACAGATATTGATCGAGATATTGTGGGAAGTATCAGAAGACAGATATTGATCGAGGTGAGGAAGTATCCAGAAGACAGATATTGATCGAGGTGAGAAAGTATCAGAAGACAGATATTGATCGAGGTGAGAAGTATCAGAAGACAGATATTGATCGAGGTGGGAAGTATCAGAAGACAGATATTGATCGACAGATATTGATGGAGGTGAGAAGTATCAGAAGACAAGATATTGATCGAGGTGAGAAGTATCAGAAGACAGATATTGATCGAGGTGAGAAGTATCAGAAGACAGATATTGATCGAGGTGGGAAGTATCAGAAGACAGATATTGATCGACAGATATTGATCGAGGTGAGAAGTATCAAGATATTGATAGAAGTATCAGAAGACAGATATTGATCGAGGTGAGAAGTATCAGAAGACAGATATTGATCGAGGTGAAGACAGATATTGATCGTAGAAGTATCAGAAGACAGATATTGATCGAGACAGATATTGGAGGTGAGAAGTATCAGAAGACAGATATTGATCGAGGTGGGAAGTATCAGAAGACAGATATTGATCGAGGTGGGAAGAAGACAGATATTGATCGACAGATATTGATCGAGGTGAGAAGTATCAGAAGACAGATATTGATCGAGGTGAGAAGTATCAGAAGACAGATATTGATCGACAGATATTGATCGAGGTGAGAAGTATCAGAAGACAGATATTGATCGACAGATATTGATCGAGGTGAGAAGTATCAGAAGACAGATATTGATCGAGGTGAGAAGTATCAGAAGACAGATATTGATCGATGTGAGAAGTACCAGAAG
Source organism: Oncorhynchus keta (assembly GCF_023373465.1). Lineage (NCBI taxonomy): Eukaryota > Metazoa > Chordata > Actinopteri > Salmoniformes > Salmonidae > Oncorhynchus > Oncorhynchus keta. Next base: position 366,629 of record NW_026288903.1, on the reverse strand, counting down.
ACAGATATTGATCGAGGTGAGAAGTATCAGAAGACAGATATTGATCGAGGTGAGAAGTATCAGAAGACAGATATTGATCGAGGTGAGAAGTACCAGAAGACAGATATTGATCGACAGATATTGATCGAGGTGAGAAGTACCAGAAGACAGATATTGATCGACAGATATTGATCGAGGTGAGAAGTATCAGAAGACAGATATTGATCGAGGTGAGAAGTATCAGAAGACAGATATTGATCGACAGATATTGATCGAGGTGAGAAGTATCAGAAGACAGATATTGATCGAGGTGAGAAGTATCAGAAGACAGATATTGATCGAGGTGAGAAGTATCAGAAGACAGATATTGATCGAGGTGAGAAGTATCAGAAGACAGATATTGATCGAGGTGAGAAGTATCAGAAGACAGATATTGATCGAGGTGGGAAGTATCAGAAGACAGATATTGATCGAGGTGGGAAGTATCAGAAGACAGATATTGATCGAGGTGAGAAGTATCAGAAGACAGATATTGATCGAGGTGAGAAGTATCAGAAGACAGATATTGATCGAGGTGGGAAGTATCAGAAGACAGATATTGATCGACAGATATTGATCGAGGTGAGAAGTATCAGAAGACAGATATTGATCGACAGATATTGATCGAGGTGAGAAGTATCAGAAGACAGATATTGATCGACAGATATTGATCGAGGTGAGAAGTATCAGAAGACAGATATTGATCGACAGATATTGATCGAGGTGAGAAGTATCAGAAGACAGATATTGATCGACAGATATTGATCGAGGTGAGAAGTATCAGAAGACAGATATTGATCGAGGTGAGAAGTATCAGAAGACAGATATTGATCGAGGTGGGAAGTATCAGAAGACAGATATTGATCGACAGATATTGATCGAGGTGAGAAGTATCAGAAGACAAATATTGATCGAGGTGAGAAGTATCAGAAGACAGATATTGATAGAGGTGAGAAGTATCAGAAGACAGATATTGATCGAGGTGGGAAGTATCAGAAGACAGATATTGATCGACAGATATTGATCGAGGTGAGAAGTATCAGAAGACAGATATTGATCGAGGTGAGAAGTATCAGAAGACAGATATTGATCGAGGTGAGAAGTATCAGAAGACAGATATTGATCGAGGTGAGAAGTATCAGAAGACAGATATTGATCGAGGTGAGAAGTATCAGAAGACAGATATTGATCGACAGATATTGATCGAGGTGAGAAGTATCAGAAGACAGATATTGATCGAGGTGAGAAGTATCAGAAGACAGATATTGATCGAGGTGGGAAGTATCAGAAGACAGATATTGATCGAGGTGGGAAGTATCAGAAGACAGATATTGATCGACAGATATTGATCGAGGTGAGAAGTATCAGAAGACAGATATTGATCGAGGTGAGAAGTATCAGAAGACAGATATTGATCGACAGATATTGATCGAGGTGAGAAGTATCAGAAGACAGATATTGATCGACAGATATTGATCGAGGTGAGAAGTATCAGAAGACAGATATTGATCGAGGTGAGAAGTATCAGAAGACAGATATTGATCGAGGTGAGAAATCAATGTTGATTAAAACCAAATGGAAGTCAGAGAAAATAAGACGGCATTGGAAAGGTCAAGCACACCCCAGATGAAAGGTCAAGCACACCCCAGATGAAAGGTCAAACACACCCCAGATGAAAGGTCAAACACACTCCAGATGAAAGGTCAAACACACCCCAGATGAAAGGTCAAGCACACCCCAGATGAAAGGTCAAACACACCCCAGATGAAAGGTCAAACACACCCCAGATGAAAGGTCAAGCACACCCCAGATGAAAGGTCAAACACACCCCAGATGAAAGGTCAAACACACCCCAGATGAAAGGTCAAACACACCCCAGATGAAAGGTCAAACACACCCCAGATGAAAGGTCAAACACACCCCAGATGAAAGGTCAAACACACCCCAGATGAAAGGTCAAGCACACCCCAGATGAAAGGTCAAACACACCCCAGATGAAAGGTCAAACACACCCCAGATGAAAGGTCAAGCACACCCCAGATGAAAGGTCAAACACACCCCAGATGAAAGGTCAAGCACACCCCAGATGAAAGGTCAAACACACCCCAGATGAAAGGTCAAACACACCCCAGATGAAAGGTCAAACACACCCCAGATGAAAGGTCAAACACACCCCAGATGAAAGGTCAAGCACACCCCAGATGAAAGGTCAAACACACCCCAGATGAAAGGTCAAACACACCCCAGATGAAAGGTCAAACACACCCCAGATGAAAGGTCAAACACACCCCAGATGAAAGGTCAAGCACACCCCAGATGAAAGGTCAAACACACCCCAGATGAAAGGTCAAACACACCCCAGATGAAAGGTCAAACACACCCCAGATGAAAGGTCAAGCACACCCCAGATGAAAGGTCAAACACACCCCAGATGAAAGGTCAAGCACACCCCAGATGAAAGGTCAAACACACCCCAGATGAAAGGTCAAGCACACCCCAGATGAAAGGTCAAACACACCCCAGATGAAAGGTCAAACACACCCCAGATGAAAGGTCAAGCACACCCCAGATGAAAGGTCAAACACACCCCAGATGAAAGGTCAAACACACCCCAGATGAAAGGTCAAACACACCCCAGATGAAAGGTCAAACACACCCCAGATGAAAGGTCAAGCACACCCCAGATGAAAGGTCAAACACACCCCAGATGAAAGGTCAAACACACCCCAGATGAAAGGTCAAACACACCCCAGATGAAAGGTCAAGCACACCCCAGATGAAAGGTCAAACACACCCCAGATGAAAGGTCAAACACACCCCAGATGAAAGGTCAAGCACACCCCAGATGAAAGGTCAAACACACCCCAGATGAAAGGTCAAACACACCCCAGATGAAAGGTCAAACACACCCCAGATGAAAGGTCAAACACACCCCAGATGAAAGGTCAAGCACACCCCAGATGAAAGGTCAAACACACCCCAGATGAAAGGTCAAGCACACCCCAGATGAAAGGTCAAACACACCCCAGATGAAAGGTCAAGCACACCCCAGATGTCTAAGTCTAAGTGAAAGTCACCCAATAAAATACTACTTGAGAAAAAGTCTAAAAGTATTTGGTGTATTTATATATAAGTATATTTTAAATATACTTAAATATCAATAGTAAAAGTACAAATAGTTTCAAATTGGGATCAGAATCAAAAACAAATCAAAAACTGGTTTCTGGAAACTTTTGCAAATGTATAATAATAACAAATAAAAAATAAGCTTATTTACATAAGTATTCAGACGCTTTGCTATGAGTCTTGAAATAGAGCTCAGGTACATCATGTTTCCATTGATCATCCTTGAGATGTTTCTACAACTTGATTGGAGTTCACCTGTGGTAATTTCAATTTATTGGACATGATTTGGAAAGGTGACAAAGTACCTGATTGTCACTCTTACAGAGCTCTAGAGTTCCCCTGTGGAGATGGGAGAACCTTCCAGAAGGACAACCTTCAGCACTCCACCAATCAGGGTTTTATGGTGGAGTGGCCAGGCCGAAGACACTCCTCAGGAAAAGGCAAATGACAGCCGGCTTGGAGTTTGCCAAAAGGCACCTAAAGACTCTCAGACCATGAGAAACAAGATTCTCTGCTCCGATGAAACCAAGATTGAACTCTTTGGCCTGAATGCCAAACGTCATGTCTGGAGGAAGCCTGGCACCATCCCTACGGTGAAGCATGGTGGTGGTGGCAGCATCATGCTGTTTGGATGTTTTTCAGCAGCAGGGACTGGGAGACTAGTCAGGATCGAGGGAAAGATGAACAGAGCAGGACAATAACACTAAGCACACAGCCAAGACAACTTCGGGACAAGTCTCTGAATGTGCTTGAGTGGCCCAGCCAGAGCCCGGACTTGAACCCGGTCGAACATCTCTGGAGAGACCTGAAAATAGCTATGCAGCGACTCTCCCCAGCCAACCCGACAGAGCTTGAGATGATCTGCAGAGAAGAATGGGAGACAATTCAGAATTTGTTGCAGGATACATGTCCCCGTTTTCTCAACGATCACAGCATGCAACACCCTGTATATTTGGTTTAGATTAACAGGCTTGTGTCGCTGAATTTTTAAAACTCACACACGCTATATAAGTATATAAACAACAAATATGATACATGTTACAATTAAATGGTGTTTCAAACAAGTACCCTAACCACTATACTACCCCACTACCCCACCGCAATACTACCCTAACCACTACACTACCCTAACCACCATACTACCCTAACCACCATACTACCGTACTACCCTAACCACTACACTACCCTAACCACCATACTACCCTAACCACCATACTACCCCACTACCCCACCGCAATACTACCCTAACCACTACACTACCCTAACCACCATACTACCCTAACCACCATACTACCCTAACGACCATACTACCGTACTACCCTAACCACTATACTACCCTAACCACCATACTACATTTACATTTACATTTAAGTCATTTAGCAGACGCTCTTATCCAGAGCGACTTACAAATTGGTGCATTCACCTTATGACATCCAGTGGAACAGCCACTTTACAATAGTGCATCTAAATCTTTAGGGGGGTGAGAAGGATTACTTATCCTATCCTAGGTATTCCTTAAAGAGGTGGGGTTTCAGGTGTCTCCGGAAGGTGGTGATTGACTCCGCTGTCCTGGCGTCGTGAGGGAGTTTGTTCCACCATTGGGGGGCCAGAGCAGCGAACAGTTTTGACTGGGCTGAGCGGGAACTGTACTTCCTCAGTGGTAGGGAGGCGAGCAGGCCAGAGGTGGATGAACGCAGTGCCCTTGTTTGGGTGTAGGGCCTGATCAGAGCCTGGAGGTACTGAGGTGCCGTTCCCCTCACAGCTCGGTAGGCGAGCACCATGGTCTTGTAGCGGATGCGAGCTTCAACTGGAAGCCAGTGGAGAGAGCGGAGGAGCGGGGTGACGTGAGAGAACTTGGGAAGGTTGAACACCAGACGGGCTGCGGCGTTCTGGATGAGTTGTAGGGGTTTAATGGCACAGGCAGGGAGCCCAGCCAACAGCGAGTTGCAGTAATCCAGACGGGAGATGACAAGTGCCTGGATTAGGACCTGCGCCGCTTCCTGTGTGAGGCAGGGTCGTGCTCTGCGGATGTTGTAGAGCATGAACCTACAGGAACGGGCCACCGCCTTGATGTTAGTTGAGAACAACAGGGTGTTGTCCAGGATCACGCCAAGGTTCTTAGCGCTCTGGGAGGAGGACACAATGGAGTTGTCAACCGTGATGGCGAGATCATGGGACGGGCAGTCCTTCCCCGGGAGGAAGAGCAGCTCCGTCTTGCCGAGGTTCAGCTTGAGGTGGTGATCCGTCATCCACACTGATATGTCTGCCAGACATGCAGAGATGCAATTCGCCACCTGGTCGTCAGAAGGGGGAAAGGAGAAGATTAATTGTGTGTCGTCTGCATAGCAATGATAGGAGAGACCATGTGAGGTTATGACAGAGCCAAGTGACTTGGTGTATAGCGAGAATAGGAGAGGGCCTAGAACAGAGCCCTGGGGGACACCAGTGGTGAGAGCGCGTGGTGAGGAGACAGATTCTCGCCACGCCACCTGGTAGGAGCGACCTGTCAGGTAGGACGCAATCCAAGCGTGGGCCGCGCCGGAGATGCCCAACTCGGAGAGGGTGGAGAGGAGGATCTGATGGTTCACAGTATCGAAGGCAGCCGATAGGTCTAGAAGGATAAGAGCAGAGGAGAGAGAGTTAGCTTTAGCAGTGTGGAGCGCCTCCGTGATGCAGAGAAGAGCAGTCTCAGTTGAATGACTAGTCTTGAAACCTGACTGATTTGGATCAAGAAGGTCATTCTGAGAGAGATAGCGGTAGCTGGCCAAGGACGGCACGTTCAAGAGTTTTGGAGAGAAAAGAAAGAAGGGATACTGGTCTGTAGTTGTTGACATCGGAGGGATCGAGTGTAGGTTTTTTCAGAAGGGGTGCAACTCTCGCTCTCTTGAAGACGGAAGGGACGTAGCCAGCAGTCAGGGATGAGTTGATGAGCGAGGTGAGGTAAGGGAGAAGGTCTCCTGAAATGGTCTGGAGAAGAGAGGAGGGGATAGGGTCAAGCGGGCAGGTTGTTGGGCGGCCGGCCGTCACAAGACGCGAGATTTCATCTGGAGAGAGGGGAGAAAGAGGTCAGAGCACAGGGTAGGGCAGTGTGAGCAGAACCAGCGGTGTCGTTTGACTTAGCAAACGAGGATCGGATGTCGTCGACCTTCTTTTCAAAATGGTTGACGAAGTCATCTGCAGAGAGGGAGGAGGGGGGATTCAGGAGGGAGGAGAAGGTGGCAAAGAGCTTCCTAGGGTTAGAGGCAGATGCTTGGAATTTAGAGTGGTAGAAAGTGGCTTTAGCAGCAGAGACAGAGGAGGAAAATGTAGAGAGGAGGGAGTGAAAGGATGCCAGGTCCGCAGGGAGGCGAGTTTTCCTCCATTTCCGCTCGGCTGCCCGGAGCCCTGTTCTGTGAGCTCGCAATGAGTCGTCGAGCCACGGAGCGGGAGGGAAGGACCGAGCCGGCCTGGAGGATAGGGGACATAGAGAGTCAAAGGATGCAGAAAGGGAGGAGAGGAGGGTTGAGGAGGCAGAATCAGGAGATAGGTTGGAGAAGGTTTGAGCAGAGGGAAGAGATGATAGGATGGAAGAGGAGAGAGTAGCGGGGGAGAGAGAGCGAAGGTTACTACCCTAACCACCATACTACCGTTCCACTATACTACCCTAACCACAATACTACCGTACTACTATACTACCCTAACCACCAATCTACCCTAACCGCCATACTATACTACTATACTACCCTCCCACCATACTACTATACTACTATACTACCCTCCCGCCATACTACTATACTACCCTCCCACCATACTACTATACTACCCTAACCACCATACCACCATACCACCATACTACCCTCCCACCATACCACTATACTACCCTAACCACCATACCACTATACTACTATACTACCCTTACCACCATACTACTATACTACCCTAACCACCATACCACCATACTACCATACTACCCTCCCACCATACTACTATACTACCCTAACCACCATACCACCATACTACTATACTACTACTATGTCCCACCATACTAATATACTACCCTAACCACCATACCACCATACTACTATACTACTACTATCTCCCACCATACTACTATACTACCCTAACCACCATACCACCATACTACTATAGTACCCTAACCACCATACCACCATACTACTATAGTACCCTAACCACCATACCACCATACTACTATACTACCCTAACCACCATACCACTATACTACTATACCACTATACTACCCTAACCACCATACCACTATACTACTATACTACTATACTACCCTAACCACCATACCACCATACTACTATACTACCCTAACCACCATACCACCATACTACTATACTACCCTAACCACCATACCACCATACTACTATACTACTACTATCTCCCACCATACTACTATACTACCCTAACCACCATACCACCATACTACTATACTACTACTATCTCCCACCATACTACTATACTACCCTAACCACCATACCACCATACTACTATACTACTACTATCTCCCACCATACTAATATACTACCCTAACCACCATACCACCATACTACTATACTACCCTCCCACCATACCACCATACTACTATACTACTACTATCTCCCACCATACTACTATACTACCCTAACCACCATACCACCATACTACTATACTACCCTCCCACCATACTACCCTAACCACCATACCACCATACTACTATACTACCCTAACCACCATACCACCATACTACTATACTACCCTCCCACCATACTACCCTAACCACCCTCCCACCATACTACTATACTACCCTAACCACCATACCACCATACTACTATACTACTACTATCTCCCACCATACTACTATACTACCCTAACCACCATACCACCATACTACTATACTACTACTATCTCCCACCATACTACTATACTACCCTAACCACTATACCACCATACCACCATACTACTATACTACCCTAACCACCATACCACCATACTACCACCATACATACTACTACTATCTCCCACCATACTACTATACTACCCTAACCACCATACCACCATACTACTATACTACTACTATCTCCCACCATACTACTATACTACCCTAACCACCATACCACCATACTACTATACTACTATACTACCCTAACCACCATACCACCATACTACTATACTACTATACTACCCTAACCACCATACCACCATACCACCATACTACTATACTACTACTATCTCCCACCATACTACTATACTACCCTAACCACCATACCACCATACTACTATACTACTATACTACCCTAACCACCATACCACCATACTACTATACTACTACTATCTCCCACCATACTACTATACTACCCTAACCACCATACCACCATACTACTATACTACCCTAACCACCATACCACCATACCACCATACTACTATACTACTACTATCTCCCACCATACTACTATACTACCCTAACCACTATACCACCATACCACCATACTACTATACTACCCTAACCACCATACCACCATACTACCACCATACATACTACTACTATCTCCCACCATACTACTATACTACCCTAACCACCATACCACCATACTACTATACTACCCTAACCACCATACCACCATACCACCATACTACTATACTACTACTATCTCCCACCATACTACTATACTACCCTAACCACCATACCACCATACTACTATACTACTATACTACCCTAACCACCATACCACCATACTACTATACTACTACTATCTCCCACCATACTACTATACTACTACTATCTCCCACCATATCACCATACTACTATACTACTAATATCTCCCACCATTATTCACCATTTCTCAACCCCGTTGTAGTGTTGTTTTCAGCATGGCGGAAGCTGTATGATGGCAAACCCCATATGGCCCTTCTCCAGGAGGAGGCCTGTGGTTCCAGCAGAGTCCTGTCGGGGGTGGATGTGTCATTCCAGAAGATATTTTCCCCGCTGTCGAGCCAAGGACC